>NW_027457211.1:127500-158157 GCF_040206685.1 Ascaphus truei | reverse complement strand
AACCCTGCAGCCAATCCGGGCATGGGAACATGTCCCATCAGCCAATCAGAGCGGGGCTCGTCTGGCTGATGATGTCAGAGGCAGGGGGCGTGATGAGCCAGCTCGGGACACCCTGTGGGCAGGACATATGATCTGGCCAATAGGAAAAGCACCTGCGATCGCCATCTTTTTCTTATCCAGCCAATTGCCTCCTGCTGGGCAGGCGCCACTGAGTCTAGCAGACCAGAGGGTCCCCCTCCCCCCCTGCAGGGGTCTCTGTTCTCTGGACCCAGTACTCCGCCCTGCCCCATCCACTTAGCACCCCGACACCTCTCAACATCCCGTCTCCTCTTTCATCCTACGGATTCTATGCAGACTAGCTGGCACCTTAAACATATGCCCCAGCTGACTGCATAGAGCCTTATAGTAAGTGTAAAAAAACACCATAAGTCATACTTTATTACAGCATACATTTTGTGGTACCTCATATTCGGTTGGGATACCTTGGCACAAACTGGGGTACCCCCCTTAACCTAGGGATTCCCTCGGCTACAGGGATACCTGTTCATCCCTGTGCCTCATTTTACCGCACACAAAGCATATATGTACTTAACACACTTTGTTAATAAAATATACACTTAAAAAACCTAAGTGTTTCTGGTATGGGAAATAGAATAAAAAGCTGCACTTTACTTTTCCCCAGCCATACCCCCCCGCACACTGTTGCATAGACTTAGTATGGATTCTAAGAATCCCCTCACAACCTTATATGTATGGTTGGAGCACCTCAGAACCCCTATACTGGCTCTGGGTGACCTGTGTATCCCCATTAAGCTAGGGACCCCTTGACTGTTTCAGGGGACACATCACATCCCGATGCCCCTTTTACCTTTCTAGCTGTGCTGAAGCAGGGAACCAACCCATTAACCCCTATATAGGTTCTGGGTGACCTGGGCATTTACTGCTTATCCCCATTAACTTAAAACAGGAACCTACGTTAGTCTTGTGCTTTAGTGACGTGGAGCTGATCTTATACACCTCACATCCCTATGACCCTTTTACCCTTGTTGTCTGCGCTGAAGCAGGGAACCCATAGTGGTGAGTCACGAAAGTGTTTTCAAGGGGATATATTGCCAGGACATGTGCCTACATGTATCCAGGAATCAGACCTGATTCCTGGGTACATTTTTAGGGGAACCAGCAACTCTGGACCCTGACTAGCTAGGCACATTCTGACAACCCTTTCTCCGCAAACCCCCCTTGAAACTCATACCACAGCAATCTCTACTTGCTGGCACTCCTGGAAAGGTAAAACCACATAAAATACTTTTTTGTCACACAATACATTTTACGCATTACACAGTACTGGGCTCAAGAGCTGACGCTTCTTGAACCCTTATTATGGATTAGGGTTAACCAAATGGGCTTAAACCTTTATTTGAGAGTCTGATTACCCCCCTACTGTCAGAGTATCCCTCCACCTCCCATTTATATTTGAAAAATCTTGATAAAAATATAAGTTTAAAAAAAAAAACCATGCCTTCTCCACCAAAAGTTGGTTTCAACATTGCCAGTGATCTGTTTAAGTCGGGCGTCCATTTGAGACAACAACTCTGCACCTATCATACTGACTTCATCGATGATGGGCACGCTAACATATTTGAAGAGTGTTCAATACAGTTGAGCTACTTCAAGTGAAAGTGGCAAATTTTGAGAAATGGATATCTTCAGAGCGGGCCCCTGAGGAAGAGAACGAACTTCTTGAAACGCAAAGGGTGTCCTTCACGAGCCACCGTATTACACGAGTGATGTCATCGGAGTCCCAAAACTCGAGAGTCAGATCCGGTTCAACAATGAAATACAATGCAATTTCCTAAACAAATGAAATGTAATCATCCAATCTAAAGCATCACATGCCAATCCAAAGTCTCAAATGCCACTTAAAGCTGCAGTTCAGTCAATATCCTGCATGTGCGTTTTTTTTAATAAATCAGTTCTGTAGTAAGAAAAAATACTTTTAGCATTTTCTGTTTTTAAAAAAAGAACTTTGAAAGACCAATTTTCTTGTATTCTATTTTAACAGCCACTTACTAAGGCACTGCCCCTTCATGTCCTGTCACAAGCCCTGGCACACCCCTTTGTCAGCCCTGCCCTCCCTCTAGCACATGTCAGTGCAGGAGTGCTCATGAATATTCATGAGCTTCCACTGAGAGACAGAAGCAGAAGAAAAACAGATCCCTTCACTAATTATGTCACCAAATTTCGCCATGGAGAACGAATTGACCTGCAGCTATACAGTTCTTTAGGTAATTAGAGATTGCACACATGAAACTATTGAAGTAAAAAAATAAAAAATAAAAAAGACTGAACTGCAACTTTAAAACTTTGCATTTACATTGTATACATGCTGCATAAAATGTAAGCTACATGTAGACGCTGCAAATCAATTTTAACAATACAATATTTCAAATAAAATAGCATTACATCAAAAGAAGTATACTATGTAATCCAATAAAGTCACCATCAATCAATTAACATACATGAATTACATCCCAAAACAATTAAAATAGCACCCATACCAATTACACAATTAACTATAGCAACCGTTACGGAGAACAAGTTACCATCATACAAAATAGGACACCAACAATTACAATATACTAAAGCAAGCCTCACCATTACCTAAAGTACAGCATAGAAGCCCAAAAATTACATCTATCTAATTATAAAATACATTGAACACACATCTATGCATAGCAGCATAGCCACAGTCATTTAAAATAGTGCAAATCAAGCTTTTAAAACAATATAATTTCTTACCCTGTATGTATATATCTCTCTAGACATACATACATACATACATACATACATACATACATACAGTGGCAAGAAATGATGTACAATAAAAAAAAACACATGTAAAAAGCAACAAAAAACACAGTTACATTAAATACATCTCTTTAGTTCACTTACCATTACTTGACCCACTCACCGACTCCCGTTGAACAGCTTACTCTCGAACCAATCCACGAACAGGAACCCATAAAATAATAAACCAGAAAATAATAAACATTAAAATAATAAAACACGACAATCCAGGGGTCTTCTGCTTCTAATCCATCTTCATCTGTATTCTTGTTTCTTCTATCTTCTTCCGGGGTCTTCTTCCATCGGCTGCCACGCCCTGGTCTTCTTTCTTCGCCGGAGGTCCTTCCTCCTCGGCGTCTGGCTTCAAAATGAGACGACATAGGCTTTTAAAGGCCTATGACGTCATATTTTCGTCATGGTTCCCACGGCCCTGATTATCTCCAGAATATCTTGAGACATCCTTGGCCACCAGAAATTCCGACGAATCAGATCAGTAGTCTTCTTAAAACCTGGATGACCTGCAGATTTAGAGAAGTGACCCCAAGACAGGACCTCTGGATCAAATTTGGATGGTACAAAGAGTTTGTTGTCGGGAACGACCAAGTCCTTGGGAATGCGTCTCTGGGAGTGCAAAATCTTGTCAAGATTCTTGAAAGTAGACGTGGCGAGAATCCTCTCATGTGGAAGGATAGTCTCCAACGATTCCTCTGGCCTCTCTTCAGAAGAATGTATACGGGAGAGTGCGTCTGCCTTTACGTTCTTGGTCCCGGGAATATAGGACAGGTGAAAATCGAATCGAGAAAAAAAAAGAGCCCAACGAGCCTGTCGTGGACCAAGGCGTCGAGCGTTCTCTATGTAAAGAAGGTTCTTGTGGTCCGTGAGAATAGTAAACGGCTCTTTCGACCCCTCCAGCAGGTGTCTCCACTCTTGAAGAGCCATCTTCACGGCCAGAAGTTCCCTGTTACCCACGTCATAGTTCCTCTCGGCAGACGAGAATTTCTTTGAAAAATATGCACAGGGATGTAACTTATCTTGGGGCGTGGGTCTCTGGGAAAGAACGGCACCAGCGCCGCAATCAGAAGCGTCGACCTCCAGGACGAAGGGAAGTTCGATGTTGGGATGACGGAGAATAGGTGCGGATATAAAGGCTTCCTTGAGTGTCTCGAAGGCGGAGATGGCCTCGGGTGACCAAGCAGAAGGATCAGCTCCTTTTTTGGTGAGCGCAGTGAGGTGTGCCACAATGGTGGAAAAACTCCGTATAAACTTACGATAGTAATTAGCGAACCCTAAAAAACGTTGTATGGCTTTGAGAGAGTTGGGTCTTGGCCATTCAGTGACTGCTTGAAGTTTACCGGAGTCCATCATAAACTCCTCATCGGAAATGATATACCCCAGGAACGGAGTAGAGGTCGTATGAAAGGTGCACTTCTCCAGTTTGGCGTACAAATGGTGTTCACGGAGACGGGAAAGGACGTAGGAGGTGTGGCGTATATGGTCCTGGAGATCTTTGGAAAAAATCAGGATATCATCCAAGTATACAATAACAAAAATATTGAGTACCTTACGAAAGACGTCGTTGATGAAATCCTGGAAGACAGCGGGAGCATTACATAAGCCGAAAGGCATTACTAGATATTCGTAGTGTCCACTACGCGTGTTGAAGGCCGTCTTCCATTCATCCCCCTTCCTGATGCGCACCACGTAGATCCAACTTGGAAAAAATCTTGGCCCCCTGTAATTTATCGAACAGTTCGGTAATAAGGGGAAGGGGGGTAACGATTTTTAATAGTGATGTGGTTTAAACCCCTGTAGTCGATGCAAGGCCTCAACGACCCGTCCTTTTTCTTGACGAAGAAAAACCCAGCCCCTGCTGGGGAATTGGAGTGACGAATAAAGCCTTTCTTGAGATTCTCCCGGATATATTCATCCATAGCGTGAGATTCTGGTAACGACAAGGGGTAGGTCTTGGACTTGGGTAGGGAGTAACCTGGAACTAGATCGATCGGACAATCGTAAGTCCTGTGTGGCGGCAAGAGGTCTGACTGTACATTATTGAAAACGTCCCGGAATTGATGGTAAACGGAAGGTAGAATAACTTCGGGAACAGAGGTATTGGCCAGCAGTTGATGAGTCTCACCTGACCTCGGCCTCCAGGAAATGGGGGCAGAGGAAGTCCAGTCAATGAGATGATTGTTAAGCTGTAGCCAAGGAAGACCAAGGGCGATGGGTATCCCAGGAGCGTGAATGGCATCGAGAACTAAGATCTCCTTGTGCAGATGTGAAGACAGAAGCAAGGGAGCTGTCTCTAAGGAGATGTGGGCCGGGGTAAGAGGACGTCCATCGATACAGACGAGTGCGATGGGAACCTTCTTTCTCACGAGTGGTATGCGGTTTAACCTGGCGAATTCAAGATCCACAAAGTTTCCTCCAGCTCCTGAGTCAATGAAAGTGGCGGTAGAAGTCTTGAACTTATCGCCTGAAAGGGAGACTGGAAATGTAAGTTTCTTAGGGAGTTCACCTTTAGAAAGGGGACGTGGAGACATTACACCCAGAGAGAGCCCCTCTGTACTCACTGGGTGTTCCCATCGCGGACGCAGTGGACACTCCCGAACCAGATGTTCCATGGATCCGCAGTAGAAACACAATCCCCCGGCGTGGCGGAACTGCCGTATCAGTGTGCGGATGCGTTGTACCCCCAATTGCATTGGCTCTGGCAACTCCAGTGCAGGAGTGTTGCTAGGAGTACTGGAGAACGGAACTTGAAAGTTATGGACGCGAGTGCGCTGACGCTCTGAGCGGCGTACCTGGATACGTTGATCCACTCGGACAGCCAAATCAATGAGGACCTCCAATTGATCCGGCCTGGATTGGCGAGAGAGTTCATCCTTGATGGGATCTGCCAGGCCTTGCCAGAACACGGAGACGAGAGCCTCTTGTCCCCAGTTAGTCTTGGCTGCTAGAGTCCGGAATTCCACAGCATACTGCGTCACCATTCGCCGTCCCTGAGTGATCTGGAGGAGATAAACAGATGCCATCTCCCGACGAGCGGAAGAATCGAATACTTGTTGAAACTCAGCTTTAAATGCCGGGTAATCTTGGGTAAGGTCAGAACGTCGCTCCCAAACCGGGGAAGCCCAAGCCAGGGCGCTGCCAGTGAGGAGGTTATAAATGTAGGCTACCTTCTTGTGATCAGTATTGTAGAGATGGGGAGCCATTTCAAACTGCACCTCACACTGGTTTAGGAAACCCCTACAATCTTGCGGTTCACCTGCATAAGGCTTGGGGGGAGGAATCCTTACATCTTAGCTGCTAACTGCGCTTGCGGAGTGGGGGTTACATCTGGCGGGGGTCGCGGTCGGTACCCTGTCTGAGAGTACTGCGACCTGGCGTGTAAGTGTCACAATTTGATCCGCCATGGCCTGGTTATGCTGAAGCAGATTAGAGAGAAACTGTTGAAGTTCGGTCTGGTCTGCGTCTTGTGGGCTCGACATAATGTTACGCCGGTGCTGCCCGCAGACCAGACCCGTCCCCTGTGCTGAGGTGGGACGTAGGGATACACGCACCCGCAGCAAAGGGAGCGCATCCGGAGTGTGGTGTTAGTGTTGCCAGGCCAGGTATAGTAATGAAGACAATACTTGCCGGGTACCGGTAGTAGAGGAGGAGTAGTATTTGCCGTTGCCAAGATCAGGGATAGGAGAGTTGCGGATGATCGAAGGTATAAGCCGTGTTACAGGGATGCCAGAAGTTACAAAGTCCAAGTAGAGCCGAAGTCGAGAGCCAGAGGGGGTAGTCGTCCAATCCGCGTCAATACCTGTGGAGTCACTGAGAGAGTAGTCAAATGCTTCCATACAGAACTATGTCGAGCGACGAGTGATGGGAAGCACAGGCATAATAAAGCTGGGCAGGCCAATGGGAAAAGGGGGCAGGCCTGGAGGACTGCAAGGAGTCCTCCCTGATAGGAGAGAGGTGTTACAGCCCAGCTGAGTGTAATCATTGATTTGCCTTGAACTGTGTGATGCGTGGGGGCGACGCCTCACTGCAGGAGCAGTGGTTAAAAGTGCTCTGTTAGGCGTGTGCTCTGTAAGCTGGGAATGCATGCACATAACGTCTGAGGCTGGCGTGCGTGTAGGTGTGCGTGCAGGAGGGCGTTGGCGCGCCCGGCGCTGAGCAGAGGAATCGCCGAGGGGAGTGATCCCGCGACGGCGGCAGGGTCGAGGAGCCGTGGAGGACGGTAAGGCAGGATTATTTTGTGGGAACCAGGTACTCCTTGCGGAGAGGGGGTGCTCTGTGTGGGAAGCGAGGAGAACGCCGATTCCTGACAGTAGAAGACCCCTGGATTGTCTTGTTTTATTATTTTAATGTTTATTATTTTCTGGTTTATTATTTTATGGGCTCCTGTTCGTGGATTGGTTCGTGAGTAAGCTGTTCAACGGGAGTCGGTGAGTGGGTCAAGTAATGGTAAGTGAACTAAAGAAATGTATTTAATGTAACTGTGTTTTTTGTTGCTTTTTACATGTGTTTTTTTTTATTGTACATCATTTCTTGCCACTGTATGTATGTATGTATGTATGTATGTATGTATGTATGTATGTATGTATGTCTAGAGAGATATATACATACAGGGTAAGAAATTATATTGTTTTAAAAGCTTGATTTGCACTATTTTAAATGATTGTGGCTATGCTGCTATGCATAGATGTGTGTTCAATGTATTTTATAATTAGATAGATGTAATTTTGGGGCTTATATGCTGTACTTTAGGTAATGGTGAGGCTTGCTTTAGTATATTGTAATTATTGGTGTCCTATTTTGTATGATGGTAACTTGTTCTCCGTAATGGTTGCTATAGTTAATTGTGTAATTGGTATGGATGCTATTTTAATTGTTTTGGGATGTAATTCATGTATGTTAATTGATTGATGGTGACTTTATTGGATTACATAGTATACTTCTTTTGATGTAATGCTATTTTATTTGAAATATTGTATTGTTAATATTGATTTGCAGCGTCTACATGTAGCTTACATTTTATGCAGCATGTATACAATGTAAATGCAAAGTTTTAAGTGGCATTTGAGATTCTGGATTGGCATTTGATGCTTTAGATTGGATGATTACATTAGATTTGTTTTGGAAATGGCATTGTATTTCATTGAGGATGTTATGGATAAGTGGTATTTTTATTGGAGCATGTTTTTGTTAACCCTGACACATTTAGTTGTATATTGGTTCATCATGTGTGTATATATATATATATATATATATACTAGCTGATATACCCGGCGTTGCCCGGGCGTGGAAGGGCAGGGGGCATGGAGTGGAAGGGCGGGGGGGGAGGGGCGTGGAAGGGCGGGGTGGGGAGGGGCGTTCAAGGGCGGGGGGGGCCAAGGGCAGGGAGGGCAAGAGGGCAGGGATGGAGGGGGGCAAAGGGCAGGGGGGGCAAGAGGGCAGGGATGGCGGGGGGGCCAGAGGGCAGGGATGGCGGGGGGGCCAGAGGGCAGGGAGGGGCGGGGGGGCCAGAGGGCAGGGATGGCGGGGGGGCCAGAGGGCAGGGAGGGGCAGGGGGGCCAGAGGGCAGGGAGGGGCGGGGGGGGTCCAAAGGGCAGGGAGGGGCGGGGGGGGGCCAGAGGGCAGCGAGGGGCGGGGGGGGTCCAAAGGGCAGGGAGGGGCGGGGGGGGCCAAAGGACAGGGAGACGCTCCGTTGAGGAGAGGCGGAGAGAGCCGGAGGAGCGCCCTCGGGGACGGGGAGCTGGGGGAGCGGCCTGTGTGCAGGGAGAGCCGCTCAGTGCTCTGTGTGTGTGTGGGGGGGGGAGGGGGAGCGGGGGGGGGGGGGGTGAGTGCCGGGTGAGGGAGTGGCCTATGGGTGGTGAGAGCCGTGGTGAGGTGAGAGTCCCCCGCTGTGTCCCGGGCATTCGCTCTGCTCCCTCGCTAACTGTAGCGGCGCCGGGGGGGGGGCGGAGGAAAAAGTGCGGGAAACCGGGAGACCCGGGGAGAGGAGGAGGTGCGCGCGGGTCCCGATGAGCGCCGCGCACTGCGGGGTGTGTGTGTGTGTGTGTGACCTTTGGCCCGTCACTCCACCTCAGGCCAATGAGAGGTGTGCGGGGGTGGGCGGGCCAAGGGAGCAATCTCATTGGCCTGGCCCAAGGTCCAATCTGATTGCCGCTAGGGACACAGGGAGGGACACAGGGAGACACATACAGACATAGCCACATATGACTGTTTGAGAAATATATAGTAGATATATATATATGTATGTATATATATATATATATATATATATATATATATATATATATTTTTTTTTTTTTGTTTCTTTTATTTTTATTTTATTTTTTCATGATGAATCCACTGTACAAAGGAATGTGTGAAGGGTGGGTATGTGTCCAGGATGGCTTAACCCCTTAATTACCTTTGCGGTTAGTACCCGATAAGGTGATTAAGGGGTTCATTGATATGTGAATGTCATTGCAATGTATTGGCTATGTATTATTTTGGGAACGGACCACAAGGATGATGCTGGCGATGGGGCCTTCTTATCTCCCACTCACTCACCCAAAACCACCCACCCAGTCACTGACCCCACCCACTCACCGACCCCACCTACCCACTCACTGACCCACCCAGTCACCGAACCCAGTCACTGACCCACCCAGTCACCGACCCTGAAAAAGTCACCCAGTCACCGACCCACCCACCGACCCAAAGTCACCCACCCACCGACCCAAAGTCACCCACCCACCGACCCAAAGTCATCCACCCACCGACCCAAGTCACCCACCCACCGACCCAAGTCACCCACCCACCGACCCAAGTCACCCACCCAACCACCGACCCAAAGTCACCCACCGACCCAAAGTCAAACCGACCCAAAGTCACCCACCCACCGACCCAGGGAGGGGCGGGGGGGCAAGAGGGCAGGGAGGGGCGGGGGGGCCAAAGGGCAGGGAGGTGCGGGGGGGCCAAAGGGCAGGGAGGGGCGGGGGTCCAAAGGGCAGGGAGGGGCGGGGGGCCAAAGGGCAGGGAGGGGCGTGGGGGGCCAAAGGGCAGGGAGGGGCGGGGGGGCTAAGGGCAGGGATGGGCGGGGGGCTAAGGGCAGGGATGGGCGGGGGGGCTAAGGGCAGGGAGGGGCGGCGGGGCTAAGGGCAGGGAGGGGCAAAATGGCAGGGAGGGCATGGGGGCAAGAGGGCAGGGAGGGCAGGGAGGGGCAGGGGGCCAGAGGGCAGGGAGGGGCGGGGGGGCCAGAGGGCAGGGAGGGGCGGGGGGGCCAGAGGGCAGGGAGCGGCGGGGGGTCCAAAGGGCAGGGAGGGGCAGGGGGGGCCAAAGGGCAGGGAGGGGCAGGGGGGGCCAAAGGGCAGGGAGGGGCGGGGGGGGGCCAAAGGGCAGGGAGGGAGTCGGGGGGGGGCAAAGGGCAGGGAGGGGAGGGGCCAAAGGGCAGGGAGGGGCAGGGGGGCAAAGGGCAGGTAGGGGCGGGGGGGGGGGTAAAAGGGCAGGGAGGGGCGGGGGGGGGCCAAAGGGCAGGGAGGGGCAGGGGGGGCCAAAGGGCAGGGAGGGGTGGGGGGGCTAAAGGGCAGGGAGGGGGGGCTAAGGGCAGGGAGGGGCAGGGGGGCTAAGGGCACAGATGTGCGGGGGGGCTAAGGGCAGGGAGGGGCAAGATGGCAGGGAGGGCAGGGGGGCAAGAGGGCAGGGAGGGCAGGGGGGCAAGAGGGCAGGGAGGGAGGGGGGCAAAGGGCAGGGGGGGCAAGAGGACAGGGGGGCAAGAGGGCAGGGGGGGCAAGAGGGCAGGGAGGGAGGGGGGCAAGAGGACAGGGAGGGAGGGAGGGAGGGGGGCAAAGGGCAGGGGGGGCAAGAGGGCAGGGGGGGCAAGAGGGCAACGAGGGAGGGGGGCAAGAGGGCAGGGTGCAAGAGGCCAAAGGGCAGGGGGGCAAATGGCAGGGGGGCAAAGGGCAGGGTGGCAAAGGGCAGAGGGGCAAAGGGCAGGGGGGCAAAGGGGAAAAGGGCAGGGGGAGGGAGGGCAGGGGGGTAAAGGGCAGGGGCAAAGGGCAGGGGGCAAAGGGCAGGGGGAGGGAGGTCAGGGGGCAAAGGGCAGGGGGAGGGAGGTCAGGGGGCAAAGGGCAGGGGAGGGAGGGCAGGGTTCAAAGGGCAGGGGGAGGGAGGTCAGGGGGCAAAGGGCAAGGGGAGGGAGGTCAGGGGGCAAAGGGCAGGGGGAGGGAGGTCAGGGGGCAAAGGGCAGGGGGCAAAGGGCAAGGGCAGGGGGAGGGAGGGCAGGGGGCAATGGGCAGGGGGAGGGAGGGCAGGGGGCAAAAGGCATTGGGAGGGAGGGCAGGGGGGCAAAGGGCATTGGGAGTGGCAGGGGGGCTAAGGGCAGGGAGGGGTGGCGGGGCTAAGGGCAGGGAGGGGCAAGATGGCAGGGAGGGCATGGGGGCAAAAGGGCAGGGAGGGCAGGGAGGGGTGGGGGGGCCAGAGGGCAGGGAGGGGCGGGGGGGCCAGAGGGCAGGGAGGGGCGGGGAGGCCAGAGGGCAGGGAGGGGCGGGGGGGCCAAAGGGCAGGGAGGGGTGGGGGGGGCCAAAGGGCAGGGAGGGGCGGGGGGGAGCCAAAGGGCAGGGAGGGGCGGTGGGGGGGCCAAAGGGCCGGGAGGGGCGGGGGGGGGTCCAAAGGGCAGGGAGGGGCGGGGGGGCCAAAGGGCAGG
The DNA here is from genome assembly GCF_040206685.1 of Ascaphus truei. Classification (NCBI taxonomy): domain Eukaryota; kingdom Metazoa; phylum Chordata; class Amphibia; order Anura; family Ascaphidae; genus Ascaphus; species Ascaphus truei. The sequence goes on along the minus strand of NW_027457211.1, from coordinate 146,624 downwards.
GAGGGGCAGGGGGGGCCAAAGGGCAGGGAGGGGGGGGGCTAAGGGGCAGGGAGAGGCAGGGGGGCTAAGGGCACGGATGTGCGGGGGGGCTAAGGGCAGGGAGGGGCAAGATGGCAGGGAGGGCAAGAGGGCAGGGAGGGCAGGGGGGCAAGAGGGCAGGGAGGGTGGGGGGCAAAGGGCAGGGGGGGCAAGAGGGCAGGGGGGCAAGAGGGCAGGGGGGCAAGAGGGCATGGAGGGAGGGGGCAAAGGGCAGGGGGGCAAGAGGGCAGGGAGGGAGGGAGGGGGGCAAAGGGCAGGGGGGGCAAGAGGGCAGGGGGGGAAAGAGGGCAGGGAGGGAGGGGGGCAAGAGGGCAGGGGGCAAGAGGCCAAAGGGCAGGGGGGCAAATGGCAGGGGGGCAAAGGGCAGGGTGGCAAAGGGCAGGGGGGCAAAGGGGAAAATGGCAGGGGGAGGGAGGGCAGGGGGGAGAAGGGCAGGGGCAAAGGGCAGGGGGAGGGAGGGCAGGGGAGGGAGGGCAGGGTTCAAAGGGCAGGGGGAGAGAGGTCAGGGGGCAAAGGGCAGGGGGAGGGAGGTCAGGGGGCAAAGGGCAGGGGGAGGGAGGTCAGGGGGCAAAGGGCAGGGGGAGGGAGGGCAGGGGGCAAAGGGCAAGGGCAGGGGGATGGAGGGCAGGGGGCAAAGGGCAGGGGGAGGGAGGGCAGGGGGCAAAGGGCATTGGGAGGGAGGGCAGGGGGGCAAAGGGCATTGGGAAGGAGGGCAGGGGGGGCAAAGGGCAGGGGGAGGGAGGGCAGGGGGGCAAAGGGCAGGGGTGGCAAAGGGCAGGGGGAGGGAGGGCAGGGGGAGGGAGGGCAGGGGGGGCAAAGGGCAGGAGGAGGGAGGGCAGGGGGGCAAAGGGCAGGGGTGGCAAAGGGCAGGGGGAGGGAGTTCAGGGGGGCAAAGGGCAGGGGGAGGGAGGGCAGGGGGGGCAAAGGGCAGGGGGAGGGAGGGCAGGGGGGTAAAGGGCAGGGGGGAGGGGGGGCAAAGGGCATGGAGGGCAAAGGGCAGGGAGGGTGTGGGGGGCAAAGGGCAGGAGGAGTCAGGGATGCGTTAAATAACCCATTCCCCTGCGTTTTCCTCACCTTGCACACGGCCGCGCTCCTCTTCCTCCGGGTCCCGGCCGCCCTCCTCCTCCACCTCGGGCTCCTCAGCGGAGAGGCTGAGACGCTCCGTTGAGGAGAGGCGGAGAGAGGCGGAGGAGCGCCCTCGGGGACGGGGAGCTGGGGGAGCAGCCTGTGTGCAGGGAGAGCCGCTCAGTGCTCTGTGTGTGTGGGTGGGGGGGAGGGGGAGCGGGGGGGGGGGTGAGCGCCAGGTGAGGGAGTGGCCTATGGGTGGTGAGAGCCGGGGAGAGGTGAGAGTCCCCCGCTGTGTCCCGAGCGTTCGCTCCGCTCCCTCGCTAACTGTAGCGGCGCCGTGGGGGGGTGGGGGGGGGGGGAGGAAAAAGCGCGGGAAACCGGGAGACCCGGGGAGAGGAGGAGGTGCGCACGGGTCCCGATGAGCGCCGCGCACTGCGGGGGTGTGTGTGTGTGTGTGTGTGTGTGTGTGTGTGTGTGTGTGTGTGTGTGTGACCTTTGGCCCATCACTCCACCTCAGGCCAATGAGAGGTGTGCGGGGGCGGGCGGGCCAAGGGAGCAATCTCATTGGCCTGGCCCAAGGTCCAATCTGATTGCCGCTAGGGACACAGGGAGGGACACAGGGAGACACATACAGACATAGCCACATATGACTGTTTGAGAAATATATAGTAGATATATATATATATATATATATATATATATATATATATATATATATATATATATATATGTAGAGGTATCAGTACCGTGTTAGCCGAGCTTCAATAATCAAAAAATAAATAGATGATACCGTTCTGTGGCTAACGAAATGCTTTTATTTGTGCGAGCTTTCGAGATACACTGATCTCTTCTTCCAGCGATGTTACAATGAATGAAGCAAGGATAACTTAAAAACAGTGTCTCTTGGAATGTTATCTGTGCTGTTCCTTCCCCAGTGTGGATGTGTTTTATGGCTAGAGGTGTCAAAGGGTAACTGAAAGCAAGTGAAGAAAGAGTGTGTATGTGTATCAGTGTGAATAAAAATGAATGGAGAGCCCACAGTATAAACAGTGCTCTACACAAGGTGTGTGTGGAGTGAGAGGGATATAAATGGTGTGGGTGGGTGTGGAAATGTGAGAGTTTGTATTCACTTTTATTCACACTGATACACATACACACTCTTTCTTCACTTGCTTTCAGTTACCCTTTGACACCTCTAGCCATAAAACACATCCACACGGGGGAAGGAACAGCACAGATAACATTCCAAGAGACACTGTTTTTAAGTTATCCTTGCTTCATTCATTGTAACATCGCCGGAAGAAGAGATCAGTGTATCTCGAAAGCTCGCACAAATAAAAGCATTTCGTTAGCCACAGAACGGTATCATCTATTTATTTTTTGATATATATATATATATATATATATATATATATATATATATATATATATTGTTTCTTTTATTTTAATATTATTTTTTCATGATGAATCCACTGTACAAAGGAATGTGTGAAGGGTGGGTATGTGTCCAGGATGGCTTAACCCCTTAATTACCTTTGCGGTTAGTACTTGATAAGGTGATTAAGGGGTTCATTGATATGTGAATGTCATTGCAATGTATTGGCTATGTATTATTTTGGGAACGGACCACAAGGATGATGCTGGCGATGGGGCCTTCTTATCTCCCACTCACTCACCCAAAACCACCCACCCAGTCACTGACCCCACCCACTCACCGACCCCACCTACACACTCACTGACCCACCCAGTCACCGAACCCAGTCACTGACCCACCCAGTCACCGACCCTGAAAAAGTCACCCAGTCACCGACCCACCGACCCAAAGTCACCCACCCACCCACCGACCCAAAGTCACCCACCCACCGACCCAAAGTCACCCACCCACCGACCCAAGTCACCCACCCAACCACCGACCCAAAGTCACCCACCGACCCAAAGTCAAACCGACCCAAGTCACCCACCCACCCACCCACCGACCCAAAGTCACCCACCCACCGACCCAAACTCACCCACCCACCGACCCAAAGTCAAACCGACCCAAATTCACCCACCCATCGACCCAAAGTCACCCACCCACCGACCCAAAGTCAAACCGACCCAAAGTCACCCACCCAGTCACCGACCCAAAGTCACCCACCCACCGACCCAAAGTCAAACCCACCCAAAGTCAAACCCACCCAAAGTCAAACCGACCCAAAGTCACCCACCCAAAGTCAATCAGTCAAGTGTCACCCACCCACCCACACAGTCACCCACACACTCAGTCAACTCAGTCACCCACCTAGCTGTCAAGGGGGGGAAGCCCAACCCTGTCGTCCGCCCCCCGAAAATTACATCCCGGGCAACGCCGGGTCTCTCAGCTAGTATATATATATATATATATATATATATATATATATATATATATATATATATATATATATATATATACACACACATATACACACATACATATTCACATACACACATACATACATACATGTGTGTATATATACACACACACACACGCCCCCATTCCCCTTCAGTTGAAGGTGGCAATCCTACCGACACATCATTGCACTTGAACGCTCTCCATCCGATCAGTACTTTGTTATGTTAATGTAGGCATATAAAATACTAGGGTACAATATTCTTCAACTAAAGGAGATTTTACTCTAATATTGATAGCGCCCTTACCGGTGATGGACGTGCACCGCAGGCATTTGTGCGGGAGTCCAGTGAGGGCACCTTTTCTCCAAGCTTAAATATGAAAATACTTCAGCATGTGTTGCAGTGAAAGGGTTAACCTGTTCCCCTTGTCCCCGAGCACATTTCTCTCCTAGATTTGCCGTCTTTCCTTTAAACAGTCGCTGTATCTGCTGTTATTATCCGACCCTGTGTTGTTGCTGACGTTACTGTGTGAGAGATCCCCCTCTGTCTCACTATTGTGCGTGTGTGCGCGTGCTCTCTTCCGCCCCTCTCTGCTGTGAACAGACACTAAGGATTGATTTTTGTTTTTTGCGACAGAAAACATCCCTGAGAAGTGAACCCCGGAGGTAAAACATTTCTGCCCCAATGTACCGATCATCCTGGTGGGGAACAAGAAAGACCTGCGTAACGATGAGCAGGTCTGTACCCCTCCTGCATGTCTTTTCTCCCTGCTTCCCAGGGTACGTACCGCTAAAGGTGCTTCCGCCGCTATCTCAATACCACAAGGCATGACATCACAGCTTCCTTTTGGCCTGTGAGACCTTTAAATGGCCATATTTAGTGCCCAGCCTTAGCGGTTACTGGCAGACCCTTCAGAGCTAAGGATCTCGGGAAGCAAGGGCTTACCATAGCTGAAATGAACATCTTTCTGGTGACCCCCAGCTTACCCACTGGGGCAACAGCAAAGTCTACGCAAACATGAACCTTTAAAGGGAGCTGATCATGGCCCCCCGAGTAACACAAAATGGCCACAGTGTCGGAGTCTCTGGCAGCCAATAGAAAGTTGCAATGTCATCGGGGGAATTATGTTGCAGCCTTTTATTTGTGACCCTGCAGACATGGCACAAAAATCTACATATCTCAGGACACAGGTTCCCCGGGGGGGATTTCTTTTTAGTGTGGGCTCTGAATTAATGGGGGCCGATTTTTATTAATGAGGTGCTTCCTGTAACCTTGGCCCACCAGGCCCCTGTCAGAGTGGATATGGATATTCGCTTCTCCTCAGCAGAGGCTGACGTCACAAAAGGGGCTGAACCTTTATAGCGGCAATTTGCTGTGTTCCACTTAAATATAGAGTCTCTCTCGCTATTCTCTGAGACTGGCAACATTCCCACTTCAGAGATACCAAGCCCTGAGCAGCAGGCCACCAGGGGCTGATTAAAATGGCTGCAATAGATAAACTTCCAAACCACAGCAGCCGCACTGCAAACATGACGTTGTTGCATTAAGATCCCCTCGTTAAGGCTGAGCCCGTATGTAACCACAGAAGTTAGATTTAGAAGGGTTTGTCTTTAGTTTCTTTGGTTACATGTTTTCAGCGTGTTTATTACGTGTGGCTTTACGTTCATTTAACCATTCGGCTGCCAGAGGGTCTGCAACACATTGCTCTGCACAGTTACTGGCGCCTCTGTTAGGGAAGGGGACTGTTTTAGGCCTGTAATGTGTTTCCTATGTAAGTGCTGGTAGTTGGGAAATAAAATTGGACATACAGCGCTGCCGGGATGACGTCCCCTGCACCCAAACTTCAGTTCCTGAGAAAAGAGGCTCATACTGGGATTCAAACTGACCTCACCTACTTCAAAGGAATTAACCCTTGCATTGCAATTCATTGTACCTGTCGGTCTGTGATGTATTGGCTCGTAATGTAGTATCACACCGTTCTCCGGAGAGCCGCTCACCATGTTAATCGTTCCGCCGTTCTTTCCGTCCCGCAGGAGCCGGTGAAGCCGGAAGAAGGCCGGGACATGGCCAACCGGATCGGAGCCTTCGGGTACATGGAGTGCTCTGCGAAGACGAAAGACGGAGTGACGGAAGTGTTCGAGATGGCCACGCGGGCAGCCCTGCAAGCCAGGCGCGGAAAAGAAGTTTATCAATCATTAGTGTTCTTACCGGCCTTTGTCTTTGGTTTTCATTTATTCTGTAATGAGTTAAGAGATTTTATAAAAAAAATAAGTCATCTTGCTGCCAGTATTTAAAAGCTAATGTTTTTTTCCTTTGATATATATAAATATATTATATATAACTTCACTGTGTTAGCAGCACCAGACTAACTCTGACATTCCACTCTAACTCCAGCCCTGAAATTAATTGGGGTCACAATGTTCCCCAGCCATAATTAACAAAGGGCAGAGGGTTTACCCTTTAAAACAACACCCCATTGATAATAATTCCAGCTATTCGGGGATTTTGTAGAGTAACGGCGAATGTAATCCTCCATCTTGTCTGCGCATCGGTCTTGACTTCCAACAACGTAGCTACTGGTGACCAGTTCAGTGGGAGAGTTTAAGATGGCAGGATTGGCGCTTACAACTTGGGCTTTTCAAAGCTGTCAACGAGTGTCCTGGGTATAATAGTAAAGGTGCGCTTCAGGAGTTGGGTTACAGTAAGACAAGATGTCCCCGAAGCTGAAGCTACGTATTAAGGAGTAACAGCCTGGAGAATACACATCAGTGGCAGTCGTTCCATCCGCTGTTTCCTCATTAATGTGACGGGATTAGTTGTTTGCCTGTTGGAGCCGTCACTCCCTGCTTTACCCTGTTAGGCCATCACACCGTGATACGCCGCTGGAAACATGAGCTAGAGATGTGGGGTTTAGAAGTAATTGATGGGATCTCTGGCGCGAGAGGAGTATAGAAGTTATTTTCCCATCAAATCATTACCCCCTGGGATGCCAAATGGTCAATAAGGGGGTTTATATTTTGACTGTAACTGCTGCAGTGGCCGGAAATAAAACAGAAGTCCCTACAGTGACCTGTCCATCACATTTTGTGGCATTCGTAAATAAGAATAATTTCTACAATGGTTTTTTTACCTCGTTTTCTAAAGCCTGTTTGCTTGGAGCAGTGAATCCCTTTGCAGTTAAAAGTAAGTAGGTTTCTGCTCTGGCATTACTGATGGCAAAATAACTCCTGTAGTGAATTGCAGACAGTCCAATCTAGAGAATCAAACGGCAGTTAATAACATGGGTTAGAGCGCTATTTCACTGAGTCATTCTTACTGAGGATCCTTTGCAGTGTTTGCGGGGCAGAGGGACTGCAAATTACGTACAGACATCATTTTACTCTAGAAATCCTCATTGGGGGATAAACACTTTTTTAACCATTTGCTGCCAAAGAGGCCGACAGCTCACTTTGTTTCTTCGCATTGCAAACACTCTGTGTTGAGATTGGGGGTGGGGCAGGTTAGGAGCTAAATATTGAAGTGTTTGAACACTATTTTATGCTAAAAATGCACCCCTCTTCTTCCCCCCTCACCCCTCTCCTTGCACATTGCACGGTAACCGTAGTAACCTGCCGCGATACCTTGTGATACCTTTTTCATACAAAGAATAGTAACTGCTGGCCTTATTAATCTGTCTGGACGGAGCACGGGTGAGAGTTGAACCGTGCACGTGAAAAGACCTCCGAGGTTTGTTAAACACTGATTAAACTGTAAATAATTTGGTTCATTAAACCTTAGGCTGTCCCTATTGATGTACAAGTCGTTACCTGTATTTGTTCGTCCTGCTATTTGTCCTCCTTTTCTTGGAGACGATGTAGCAGGGGATGTGAACATAAGAGTGGGAGCCCTCTTCACATCATTGAGGGGGGGGGGGGGGGGGAAGAGAGCTGGTGGTGACCACATGGCCACTACCCAAAGGGTTAAAATGTCTGAATCTAGAAGGGGTGTTCAGGTTACACGTTACATAATGTGATGCGGCTGGGAAGATGGGTCATAAGAACTGACCAAATTCCCCATTACACAATGAATCTCAACACAACATACAGGAACATTGAATGTGTTCATCTAACAGATGTACGTTGGACCCACAGAGCACTTTACCCAACGAGGACCTTTCGGCTATTGAGCAAACTGGTCTTTTAGCCCACGGGTGGCTAATTGCAGTCTGCCAAGGCCACCATGATGTCGTTTTGACGATATCCCTGCTTCAGCACATGTGGTGCAGTTGACTGAGGCATCTGTGCTGAAGCAGGGATATCCTTAACCTGACCTGTTGCTGGCCCATCAGGATTGGAGTTGGCCTCCCCTGCTTTAGTGACTGAGAAAAAACCCTCTGTAACCCTATTTAGTTTGGAATGATGAATATTTTAGATCGCAATTTGGTGTCTCATGATGCGTCTCCCAAAAAATATCTGAGGTTCTCTAACTCCCGCCCAGGGCGCTGAAAATGTTTTACCAGTTGTGTAAATGGGCTTGTCTCACGTCTGCTTTCACTATTCGAGGCGAAGGGTGAGAACCCAACTCCCTCCCTGCGCTGATGAAGCTCTGTGTTTTTTGTATAATTGGAATACCTAACTGTTACTTGTAATCTCTGGGTAAGAATATTATTATTTTTTTTTTTTTTTAAATAAAGTGTTCTTGAAAATGTCCACGAAAAAAAATTTGAGTTAAGAATGTTTGTCAGGAAATAAAAAATAAAAATCATTTAATGTGTAAAGGGCTTGTTTTCTGGTCTATTTGTATTGTCATTAACCGTTCTGGAACTGAAGGGGTTATCTCCAGTGTTTAGATAGAATATTACAGCAGCAGTCCACCCTGATTGCCTTTTTACTTGCATTACTTTGAGGTCGCCTCACGCCTTGATTTTTTATTTTTTAAATCCCATGCGGCGTTCCTTAGGTATAAGGGTTTGAAATGTGATGTGTCCTGGAGATTAAAATGGAGTTCTCACCAGAGCCCAGTGTAATGTAAAGGTTGCGCTAATAACCGCAGCTGTTAGTTGAAGCAATCATAATTTCCTGTTCACCATGGCAGTGGGCATCGTAGGGTTTTAGTCTATCCCCAGCGGAGTAGGACAGGAAATTGAATTCTTGTAGGTAGGCCATAAAAGGCCCCTCCCACTAACTGCAGATAGTCTGGATGCTCCCATAGCTGAAAAATACAACTGATGTATATTAGGCATACATAGGGAGGAAACTGTGCCCACTGCCACGGTTCCAGGAAAAGAAAATGACTGTAAGTTGGTTACATTTTCTCCTTGTCTGTCAGCACCATGGGTTATAGATGACACCTTCAGAGGTAGAGCAGGATGAAGCTTTATTGTGCCCTTTTAACTGCAGTGGTTTTCTTGTGTTTCCTGATAAGAGCTTGTACTGTGTATTTGTAGGCGGTTCCCTCAGGGGGTCTCTAAACCAGGTACCCCACCATTGGGTATAGCTGTTTTTCCTTTACAGGCGGTAGAGTTCCTTATCACTGGGGCCAAGATGTTGGACAGTGGCTCTGTGCAAAGACACTGACGGTAAACATGACATCGAGTGTGAAGCAGGGGAACCTGGTTCAATTCCCAGTGTCTGCTCCTTGTGACTTTGGACAAGTCACTTTATCGCCCTGTGCCTCAGACACCAAAATCAACCCAAGCCCCCCCCCCAAAAAAAATTACTGTGGTGTTGGGTACACTATATGGCCATTGTGAAGCACTTTGAGCCCATTGGGAGAGGGGCGCTATATGAAATTTACTATATCACCAAGGTGGTGTCTGGAAAGACAAACCATTAGCTTGTTCAGGATGTGAATAGCTTCTACCTGACATATAAGAAATGGTGCAATGCTTGCATAAAGGCAATGGAGGACAATACCATCCACATTCAGAGCTTTGGGATGGTTCCAGTCAACAATGCAGCAGACCTTTTGGCTTTAAAACTGCTAATTTACAGATTAATTTACAAGTTCTTCAATGCAAAGAGAATATCAGAGATGCTACTCCACATCCTCACGGGAATCTAGCTGGGAAGCCTGAGCATGAACAGAATTCCCAGATTAATCCGATGAGGGGGAAATGAGAGAAGAATATTCAAGTTTTGGAACGGAAGACAAGCTGGTGAAACGAGTAAAAATGATGATGGGGATAGAAGCGAAAGAGCTTATAAGGAAGCATGACTATGTTCATGAGTTCACATTGAAGGCCAAGAGTCTTTCCAGTGTGCACATCAATCAAGAAATTGATTAGTGAAGAATTGCAGCATACAGACAAAAAAAACCCATCCTTATCGAGAAGGATTATCCAAACGTACTAATTTGATCCAGAGAATGCCAAAACTTTGGATAGTCCTCCAAAAGTAGACATACCAGTAGCAAGGCTATGCCGAAGATCGTCCATTCCTCTAGATGGCTCAAACTTCCGGGATCTAATGGATGAGCGGAATGTGCATTGAGAAGAGTATTCTTGACGGCAAGGACACTGCAATTCAAGTGTGGCATCAGCCTGCGTTAGCAGGTCATGAAGTGCATGGGTAACCCAAGTAGAAGACGGTTTAAGGGCGTAAGTTTCAAGAGATTTAATCTTTAAACTATTTCTGTTGATTTGTCTGGGTATAGACTACTTTTGTGATGTATCTATGGAGTCTACCTGCCTAACAGCTGAATGTGTAGCTCTGTCAACAGTGTCCCGCACGGCATTATACCTAAAAACGTGGAAAGCAGAACCCGCTTTTAAGAACCAGCGTTGCTCCATGCCATTCGGGGGCTTATTATTGGTCGAAGCAGAATTAGAGAAATTGGACTGGTTGCCGGGTGAGAAGACGAGAGCCTTGGGCCGTGCGTATAGTGCCGGCGACGCGAATTCGACCGAAAACAAACACATTGCCGCCGCGTGCACTTGTATTACACGCGACGTTGCCGTTGCGAAAACCCGCCGCCGGCAAAATTAGATTTTTCAAGGGTCATCGCGTCACGTGACGGCCCTTGAACAAATCAAATTGCGGGAATCCTGCGATGCGGCCGACCGGCGAAAGGTGACGTCACCCATCGTATCGCCATCGGCAGCACTATAAGCGCAGCCTTACCCAAGACCGTAGAGCTACTAAGACCCACAGGTTATTTTTTCGTGGCCTAAGGCCTCAAAAAGAACACAGGTCATAGAAAAACTTCAGAAAGCGGTCGTCATCCTTCCGGGGTGGGAGGAAAGCAAAGAGGTGGTCCGCAAATGGGAGGAAGACTGACATTTTGCTATGAAGTGGCAGTAGATAACATCATTAGGTCCGTCAACTAATACAAAGAAGTAATTCAATCAAATTCACAGGCAGGCCTGCAAGAAGATTCATCATCAGGCCTTCACCAGTGTGCCTCATCAAAAGAACAGTGAGGGGCAGAATAAAAATTCAAGGGGGATGGGGTGGTAAGTATAGAACCACAGCATCAAGAAAAGAACAGATTATACCCTATAAAGTTCATGATTCCCAAAACATCAGATGGATTCAGGTCAGTCTTGGATCTAACATTCATAAATCAGTATGTCCACGGAGTATTTAAAAATGGAGGCATTAAAATGTGTCATGAACATATAAAATCCCCCAGCTTTAATGGCAGCAACAGAGTTAAAAGACTCTTACCTGCATATTTCCATCTGCAATGCTCACCATAAATTATTGGTTTTGCTTCAAGACCCTACCATTTAGCCTGTGATCTGCTCCCAGAGACTTGAGAAATGTAATGGTGGTGGTAGTGGAAGCAATCGGGGAGTAAGGTATATTTGTAGTACTCTATCTGGATGACTGGCTACTAAAAACATCACAAATACTCCTAGAATATCACATCCAGTGTCTACTGGAATTTCTATGGGATCTAGGCTGGGTCATCAATTGGGGATAAAAGCAAATTGAGACCAACAGAAAGCTTTCAGTACGCTAAGCCATGAGAGTGCCAGGGCTCCTGTCAGCCTCCCATAGAAGCAGTTCCATCGGCAAGACTGCATATGCATCCACTCTAGATAAAAGTACTGTGGGAGTGGGAAAGAAGTTCAAGGTCACTAGAGAAGTAGTTATATCTGGCAACAGACCAGGACCTATCTGACGTAAATTCACTGGCACACACACATGATTCAGAGGCCACGGCACCAGGCAGAGAGAAAGTTAGAACTAAGGGCAGTCTTCAAAGTGTTGGAAGCTTTCTAAGCCCAGTTGAAAGGCAAGCCTATCCGAGTACATTCAACCAGAGGCGGATTTCACATTAGGCCCCCCCCACCCCCGTCCATATACAGAGGCCCTGCTCTCTTCCCCACTGATTGCCAGTGGAGAGTTTGTGGCCTCTAAAGTTCTTACCTTTTCCATCATGCCACCCTCCTCCTTCAGCGTTGCAGCATCAAATGGCGTCACTTGACCACGGCACGTTGCTTGATGCGTCAAATGGCAACGCACCGCCTTGTGACGTTGCAGCGTCGATGCCATGACAGTGAAGAAGGGCGGCATGAAGGAGGAGCGTGGCACAAGGTAAGTGCCTAAGGGCGGCATTTTTGAAAATCTGCCAGTGTAGACAATGTGGCAACAGCCACATATAAATTACCACGGGGTACAAGAAGCCTAACACTCATGAGAGAGACTATGAAGATACTGTCATGGGCAGAGAACAGCAGTTTATGTCGAAGGAAAGGAGAATGTCAGTCAACAAGCTCTGAGAAACCCCAAACGAGAATATATAGGTATTGTACTGTTTATTTTTTTCACATTGGAAGTAGCTTTGGGCATCTTTATTTTTTGTTGTATACATTTAGCCACGCCCACTAGCACTCCTTTTGACACTTGTATACATATATATTATGTGGTAATAGTAGGGGTTTCTCAGAGCTTGTTGGGTATCTGAGTTTCTTAACTGTTTGCAGCTGGTCTCAGCTGTTTTTGGGAGGTTAGTGCCCCCCCTCCCCCCCAGGTTTAAGCTCGCCCCTCCCCACTTTCCAAGTTGGCAGGTCAGTTTTATTTAGCTGGGTTACGACAGATCCAATGTGATCATTCTTCCTGTAATTATACAGCTACATAAGAATTTTAACTCCGGTAGTGTTACGACCTGCTAACGGTCATGCCTTGAAAGTGGCAGCAGGCTTAAGACGCTTTGGCCAAAGGGTTAAACTAAATGACCCTTTTCAAGAGAATATATAGGTATTGCATTTGTATTTTTGTCACATTGGAAGTAGCTTTGGGCATCTTTGTTTGTTTTGTTTTTTTGGATTGTGTCAGTCACCAGGAAATTCTACAGGGAGAATGGTCCCTCCATCAGAGAAGAGAAAATACAAAACTCGGATGGTTATGTTCTCTCTACCAGAAAGACTGTCCGAAACATTTAGATGCGATGATGCGGAAATGGGATTTTATATTATTATTATATATTCCCTCAAGTTCCAATTGACGGAGGTGGCAATCATTCCGTACTGGCCCAGGAGTGCTTGATTTACAGACTTGTTAAACCTACCAGCAGAACCATGCTGGGTACTTCCAAACAGGAAAGGACCCTCGGTCTCGAGGTCCAGTACACCACCCCAACATAAAAAGGCTGAAGTTGACAGCTTGGAAGCTGAAAGGGTAATAATAAGACAATAAGGACTATCTTCACCATTGATAGAGACTCTGTTACAGTCTTGTTAAAGGGTGACCGCCAAGATTTACATGAAAGTCTGGAGAAGATTCCATTGGTGGTCCACAACCAAGAGAAGTAGTCCATAAACGGCTTCCATTAACCTGATCCTGGATTTTTGCAGGATGGTTTCCAGAAAGGACTAAACCCAAACACGTTAAAAGTTCAGATTGGAGCAATCAGGTTGCAGCCAATTGCACATAGGCCTCTGATAAAGAGATTAGTCCAGGCTATTCAGAGCATCAGACATAACGTTAGAGATCGAATTCCAGCGTGGGATTTGAATCTAGTACTACAAATTCCATGCAATGCACCGTTTGAATCTTTGCAGGAAGCCGACATTAGTAATCGGTCATTGGAAACGGCAATCGTAATCTCCGTGACCTCTGCCAGTGATGAGTCCGTGAAATACAGGCCCTTTCAATAAAGGAGCCCTATTTGTCAATCCATGAAGACAAGGTGGTTCTGAGGACAAATCCTCAATTCTTGTCCAAAGGTGTCATCATTCTGTCACACAAATCAGGAGATTGTACTACCTTCAATGGTGTCCACATCCAAAGAATGAGAAAGAAAGGAATCTACATTCACTAGATGTGATGAGCGGTCTGGTGGAACACCTGGGGACAACTCAGGAAGTCAGAAAGCCAGCGCTTCCTGTTTTTTAGGGAAAAACAAAGAAGAGGATTCCAAGAGATGTATCATAAGATGGATCATACAGACAATAAGCTTGACGTATCAAAGATCCAACATGCAGATACCAACAGGCTTAAAAACCCACTCTACTCGAGCGGTACCGCCTTCCTGGGTGGAGAAAGCACAGGCAGCAGAGCAGATCTGTAGGGCCGCACTTATAGTGCCGGCGACGTCGCCCAAAAACAAATACATTGGCGCCGTTGCGTACGCTTATAGTAAGCGCGACGTGGCAACGCGGATTTCTGCAGCCGGGAATATTTGATTTTTTAGGGGCTGTCGCGTCACATGACAGCCCCTGAACCAATCGATGGCCCGGTCACCCTCGCCCGCCACTGCAAAGCGAAATACAACTTTCGCTAGCGGCTACGGGTGACGTCATCGGTCGCGTTGCCCGTCGCGGCCACCATACGCGCGGCCTTAATCAGCTACGAACATAAGAGTTGTAGAGAACTGCTCACCTATTAAACAGAAGGTCCTAAAATGGTAGGTGCAAAGGAGGTAAAATACTTATATGACAGAGAGTGAACAAAGAAGTTCAAAGGTACCCCTATATATGCACTCTAAACCAAGCGTGTATATGTTTCTTAGGCCATAAGGTAAAGAATCCCTATACCAGAAACAAAAGCGAAAATGGCGCAAAAAAAAAAAAAGTTTTAATACATATATATATATACAGTGTTCGACAAACCTATACATTTGCTCGCCCCGGGCGAGTGGATTTAACATCGTGGCGAGCTCCTATTGGCCCAAGCAGCACACGTGTGGTACTAGGTGGCGAGTAGATTTTTTTGTTCGGCGAGTAGATTTTTTGGTAATTTGTCGACGACTGTATATATATATATATATATATATATATAATTACACTCAAAAGAATAAAATGTGGGTATAAACTTAACCCCTTGGGGGAGCAATATAGAGTCAAGATGGGGATATGATTGGAATAGGATATGTCATGGGTGACTGGTATCAGAGATTAACCCTATCAGCTCCTGCGCATAATTTTAACATGTGATGCCCATAAATTAAACACATTACCTATGTATAATCAGTGGCCTGCAGCAGTAGTTATGCAGAAGTTACAATAAAGGGCGCCAGGAACTTTTGTAGTACAAACTTTATTCGCATCCATTTATAAATGCGCCACATACAAGGGCAGGCTTCACATAGACATTAACTGGTGTCAAGCAATACGCGTACTCTGTGCTTCTTCCCTTGGTAACTCCAACACTAGGGAGCTTCTTAGGCTTCTTTAGGATCCCATCCCTTTGGTAGCTCTTACTCATATGAGGTGTTTATATTTGTGTCCTTTAGTAATGTTAGATTGGCAATCTCTTGTATATGTAATCCCAGCAGTTTATAGCAAGCAACACATGCACACTGCCCCCCGTAGCAGGTTCCTCTCCAAGGGACGTGACTGTGATGAGCCAGTGAAAAGGCTGGTGAAGGAGGAGGGTCTAAGAGTGAGCTTTAATAGGGGGGCAGCCATGAAAGTTGGAGTCAGACCTGCGCAGGCCTGGCAGAGCGAGGCTTAATCGTGAGCCAGCTGCGTGAGGGACCTGCACGTGTCCCACATAGAGGCTGCCGTGGCAGACCGTACGGAGGACAGCCTAAAGAGCTGAATCACCCACCCACAGAGACCCAGAAGGAGAGACTGCCGACAGAGAGGATCCCTCCGACAGGTCATAGGATAAAGTGGTACCAAATCAATCCTTTACGAAGTACAGGCTTGCTACAACAGGTATAACACATGAGCTCCAATGTTGTACCGGTACTTCAAATAGAGGCCTAACCACCTAGGACTTGGGAGGCCTATTACCGATGTAGCCCTATGGTCTGTTGCACTCGCCTCTCCAAATCCCCTGCGGCTGTTTTTATTTTTTTCATCCATGCGCGCGGAGTGCAAGTACGAAGACTTAATGGCCCATCGGGATTAATACAGCGGGGGTCCCTGCGTCTGAATGGGACTCGTGCTGTGTGAATCTTACCGGGCTGCACCTGTCTGTAAGAATAGACTGAATCAGTCACTCCCTCTGCGCCTATAACAGGCGATCACGGGGCTTTTATAACACAGTATGGAAGCAGGGGGTCACCGGAGCTGAACTGCATTAATTTCAGCCTCCGGGACCCCCTGTTTCCCGAGTTACCGGCCCCGGTATGGGGTGCCGGTATCTCCCGTGCGTTTAAATGTCCAGGTCACGTGACAAAGGAGATTTAAACAATGCTACCTGATTGGCTATCTGCCCTCCCTTTTTGATGATGATGTCATGGGAGACCAGGACTATCACACCAGGACTATCACACCAGGACTATCACACCAGGACTATCACACCAGGACTATCACACCAGGACTATCACACCAGGACTATCACACCAGGACTATCACAGCAGGACTATCACACCAGGACTATCACACCAGGGATCAATTCGCCAGACAGAACAACAGAGTAGAAAAAATGGAATTTATTGGAAAAAAGGTATCCACAACTGTTACATATTTTAAGGCGCGCAGGGAGAGTGATTGAGTCTCACGCTTACTGCGCGTCTCTTACAGACAGGTAGTACGTCTGTACAACACACATTCACCCACTGGGATAGCTGGGGATACCCTGCAGGACTAGACGCAGGGACCTCCCTGACGAGATTTCCCCTGTTCTTATCCCACGAAGTGTCTTCTGGAACAGGACTCCGGGCCTGGCCCCAGCACTGGAACCGACGCCACAGAACAATACTTATCCTGGGACTGAGTCTAAGAACAGGCCCCTCCCCCCTCCCCTCCCCCAGCTTTTATATACCCCATGGCACAGCATGGCTACATTTAGGGAGGGACATTGGCAGCTGCTCCCATTATGGCCCAGCCCCTGATTTGGTGAGTTTAACAGGCAACATTAAAAGAGAAACATGAAAACAGTTACATGAAAGGTTACACAACATATAGATATAGATAGATAGATATACACACAATACAAATGTGTTACTGACAGGTAGGGGTAAAAGCAGTCACATCTACGCTTACAGACGTCACATCTACGCTTACAGACGTCACATCTACGCTTACAGATGTCACACCACTCCAAAAAATGAAAGGCATCACATGGTATTTCTACCAATCCGATTGGGGGCGCCTCTAACAGGTGATCGATCGCGCGGCTTGTATTTTAAAAACGCAGTATTGAAGTAGGGGGTGTATACGAGTGTACGTGTATGTTAATGCGGGTGTATACGAGTGTACGTGTATATTAATGCGGGTGTATACGAGTGTACGTGTATATTAATGCGGGTGTATACGAGTGGACGTGTATATTAATGCGGGTGTATACGAGTGTACGTGTATATTAATGCGGGTGTATACGAGTGTACGTGTATATTAATGCGGGTGTATACGAGTGTACGTGTACATTAATGCGGGTGTATACGAGTGTACGTGTATATTAATGCGGGTGTATACGAGTGTACGTGTATATTAATGCGGGTGTATACGAGTGGACGTGTATATTAATGCGGGTGTATACGAGTGTACGTGTATGTTAATGCGGGTGTATACGAGTGTACGTGTATATTAATGCGGGTGTATACGAGTGTACGTGTATATTAATGCGGGTGTATACGAGTGTACGTGTATATTAATGCGGGTGTATACGAGTGTACGTGTACATTAATGCGGGTGTATACGAGTGTACGTGTATATTAATGCGGGTGTATACGAGTGTACGTGTATATTAATGCGGGTGTATACGAGTGGACGTGTATATTAATGCGGGTGTATACGAGTGTACGTGTATGTTAATGCGGGTGTATACGAGTGTACGTGTATATTAATGCGGGTGTATACGAGTGTACGTGTATATTAATGCGGGTGTATACGAGTGTACGTGTATATTAATGCGGGTGTATACGAGTGTACGTGTACATTAATGCGGGTGTATATGAGTGTACGTGTATATTAATGCGGTATGGAGTGCCGGTATCCCCCTGCATTGTTTAAATCTCCCGCGTCACATGACGGGACATTTAAACGCACAGGAGATACCGGCACTCCATACCGGGGCCAGTAACTCGGGAAGCAGTTTGATTCAAATCAAATAAAAGCCGCACGACCGCCTGTTGAAGGCGCGCAGGGAGAGGGACTGACTCTGTCTCACGCTTACTGCGCGTCTCTTACAGACAGGTGCAGCCCGGTAAGATTCACACAGCGAGATTCCCATTCAGACGCAGGGACACCCGCTGTGTTAATCCCGATGGGCCATTACAGCCTGCTACGCACCGTCCCGCGGAGCGTCCACGCTTTGCGCACCACGCACCGTCCCGCGGAGCGTCCACGCTTTGCGCACCACGCACCGGCCCCAGCTCACGGCAGCTGATAGAAACAAAAGACTGCACCTATAGGTTGACTATAACGCATAAACATGCGCAGCGCTAATGTGAACTGCACAGAGAATTGTACTGTGACTTATATGTGGTGATCAATGCGCTAAGGGTCACAAGGTTATTATTAACTCAGACTATATATTAACTATATATTAACTATATAATATATACATACTGTATATACATACATACACAAGTCCAAGTGTTGTGTCCCCTCACTTGCTCCACGCATGTATGGCATCTAATTGTGTTTAGCTCAATAAATTGATTGGTCATTCTACAAATCCGTGTGTCCTGTCTTCCTTCAGCCATTACGTGTGTTGGATTGGATGCGGCCTATCGTTCAAAGACGGGAGCACCAGTAACTGTATCTTTTCACTTTTCATGTTATTTTGGTGTGCAGCATTTACCCATATTCGTATTGGTATCTAACATAGACATACGGACTCAGGCCCCCACCTCGGCACCATTCGTACAGTCTGAGTGCCCTGTATCTGGTAGACCCTGGTTGGGGGACACGCACCATTATCGGGGGTCATTATCTCTTCACTGTGGACGGCATTCTTCCTCTATCCTTATCAGATAGGGAGGTTACTGAGGGCCTGTCGGTGGGAGTACACTCTATCTTCAGGGATCAGTATCCTGTCACTCTGCGTGCTGCCTTCCTCATCCATACCTATTGGATCAGGGCCTTTACTGAGGCCTTCCGGCGGGCCTGACCCAACGGAGTTTCTACTCGGAGAAGTCCCTGCTGAGCACGTGCCTGCTCCTCTTCTGGTCAGACAACAATCTCTTCATTACGATGGGCTCTGTCTGTAAAGGGCACGTTCCCTACCTTAAAAAAAAAAGGTGACAGGACATCCTTACTACAAATAACTATACACCTAAATATATATACATACAGTGTTCGACAAATCACCCAAAAATCTACT
>NW_027457211.1:55000-125000 GCF_040206685.1 Ascaphus truei | reverse complement strand
CCACCTGTTCCTCCACATGCTGCTCCACATGCCAGGGGATCGGGCAGGAGTTGCGGGAGGATCGGGGGCCAGCGGGGGGATGGGGGGGCCAGCGGGAGGATGGGGGGGCCAGCGGGAGGATCGAGGGGGCAGCGGGAGGATCGGGGGGCCAGCGGGAGGATCGGGGGGGCAGCGGGAGGATCCGGGGGCCAGCGGGAGGATCAAGGGGCCAGCAGGAGGATCGGGGGGCCAGCGGGACGATCGAGGGGGCAATGGGAGGATCGGGGGGGCAGCGGGAGGATCCGGGGGCCAGTGGGAGGATCGAGGGGCCAGCAGGAGGATCGGGGGGCCAGCGGGACGATCGAGGGGGCAACGGGAGGATCGGGGGGCCAAGGTGCCAGCGGGAGGATCGGGGGGGGGGGGCAGTGGGAGGATCAGGGGGCCAGCGGGAGGATCGAGGGGCCAGCGGGAGGATAGGGGGGCCAGCGGGGGGTCGAGGTGCCAGCGGGAGGATCGGGGGGGGGGGGCAGCGGGAGGATCGAGGGGGCAGCGGGAGGATCGGGGGCCAGCGGAGAGGTTGGGAGGCCAGCGGGAGGATCGGGGGGCCAGCCGGACAGGTGCACGGCCGCCAACCTCCCCGATGGGAAACGTGGCAAGCCGCGCGTGCGCCCAGGCTGCAGCCAGGAGGTGGGTCAGGGGGAGGTCAGGAAGCCAGACATTAGTTGCGCGGGGATGGGGGGCCGACGGGGGGATTGGTGGTGAGCAGGGAACAGCCGCACGGCCACACCAACCTCCCCGATGGGAATCGTGGCCGGGAATTCCACGTGCTGCCCCCCCCTCCAGCGCGTGCGCGCGCTCCCCCATCCCTCTACCTCCCACCCAGACTGCTTCCCTTCTTCCCCGCTCCTATTACCCTGCCCACGCGGGTGCCAAAGGAGCGTGGGACTGAGGGGAAGCGCCTACCTTGTCATCCAGCCCTGGCCAGCAAGCGGGGTGGGAGGTGGGGGGGAAACCCACTTCAAGACGGGAGGGCGTACCTGGCAAAGGGACAGCACGACGAGATGTGCGGCTAGAGCCGGCAGCTGCGTGGGGCAGTCTGCTACATCCCAATCCACAATAAAGATGCCATGTTCAAAGAAACCCCCACTGTGTGAGTGTGAGATTACTCTGCAGTGGCAGTCACAACCGAGAAGGAGTTCCTCACCAGGACCATCTCCCTGCGGAAGCATAGATCCTGATGAGGTGGAGGCGCTGCACATGAAGTAAGTTGGACTCGTAACCACTACCTCAGATACCTGTCCTGCTGCCATCCTCTATAACACCAAGCGGGAGACTCAGGAGTCCTGTTACTTGCAGGTGCACCACCACACACGACCTTGTAATGGGGACCGGTTAGACCACACGGGCCAATGTGAGATTGGGTGGGTCAGACAAGGGGGGTCCAGCCGTTACAATTGGAGGCGCTGCTGAGAGACCTGTTAAAAGGACAGGCTTTTGCTAGGCACACGCTAGGAAACAGGGAGAGTGTCTGCTGCCACTTTGTGCTGTGTGGGACGGAGCCAGGGGTAGTCGGGGAGCTGCTGGAGCTGCAGGTTGGACAGACGCCTTGGGATCCGTAAGGGGTTAGTGAGTCTGGAGCAGGGGGCTATTGCTGTTCTAGTCGCCTTGAGGTAGCGCTAGCGGGGGACGCCTGAAGGGGTAAA
This sequence comes from Ascaphus truei, assembly GCF_040206685.1. Lineage (NCBI taxonomy): Eukaryota > Metazoa > Chordata > Amphibia > Anura > Ascaphidae > Ascaphus > Ascaphus truei. The sequence continues at coordinate 123,318 of NW_027457211.1, read as the reverse complement.
CTGGTAACTTAGGGCAGGAATTCTGGAAGGGTCCGCACTAGGCTAGCCAACAGTAGGTCGACGCCCAAAGTACTGCATGGAAGAGCCAGAGTACTCTAGTCTCCATTCCAGATCACTTACCAAGGAGCACAGACTGGAGGAAAGCGTTACAGTAGACACAGAAAGAGTGAGCCTAGCCTGAGGTAGTGCAAACACGAGTCAGATCTACGTTAGGTACACAAGGTGGTGCACAAGGCATGTTTGTTGTACGGATGTGGTAGCTGCCCCGCAGAGCGGAGCTCCATGTACAAGAACCCCGTGTTCAACGATCAAGAGAGACCTGTCAGAATGGAGGATCTGCACAGAGCAGAAGGTCCAGGATGGCAGGGAGAGAGACCCGTCAGAATGGAGGATCTGCACAGAGTAGAAGGTCCAGGATGGCGGGGAGAGAGAACCGCAAGAATGGAGGATCTGCACAGAGCAGAAGGTCCAGGATTGCGGTCAGAGGAAGAACACGCATATGAACTGTGCGTGGGTGAAGAACAAGCTACAGAAGAGACTTTTGTGAGTTTGTTGTGGAATGGCGTGAAAGCCGTGGCTGCGCCGTGTTTATCATGTTTTTGTTCACTGGATGATACCCCTGAGAATAATGAGCATGACAGTGTTATCCGATGGGAGGAACGAAATGGACTTTGTTATACCCCAATTAACAAACAGCCAGACGCTACCTCAAATGGGAAAAAGGACAATACTTACCAAGATGGCGGTTCCCGCGTTCCCGGGATACCGCGTGGGCATGCTGCAGAAAGTCTTGCAACTTTGCAGTTTGCTAATTGTTGGCCAGGATTGGCGCCAACGAGAAAACTCCACCCCGATGGGGAGTTTGGCGCGGAAGCTGGAGCCGCGCCCTCATGGACTATGACTCACTCTGCACCTGTGCTGGGTCAGCCTACAAGTCTACGAGACATCCCCCTAGTTTCAACCGGGGGGAGTGGTTTGCAGTTCCACCGGATATCGATGGAGAAAGAAGGAGGAGGGGTTGCCAAACCCGCCCCTGCCCTTCAGTTGCGAAGAGCCCTTGAACAGTACAGACCTCTGAAACGAGTGCCTCCGCTGGTGAATATGGCTGAAGTTGCTAGTAAAGTGGACCAGAGTCCGTTGATCTCTACTCATCCCTACTCGGCTCCAGGAGGCTTCCTGATCATCCGTGTAGAAGGTGTGGAGACTGTGGCGTGTCTTTGCCTGCAGTGCAGACTGTCGGGCGGAGCCGTGGGCAGCGAGGCCCGATGCCCCCACTGTGGACTGCAGTACATGTGGCCCATGACCACTTTTGTACCGGTACAAGCTGTGGGAGTAGCAGGAAATGTCCCGATGCCGATCGACGAACAGCCGGGAGCACTATGGAACGAGAGTGCAGGTCCTGTGGAGTCGGAGTCAGGTTCGGTGCTCCCGACGGAGAAACCCAGCTATCGGAGAGGTGATCACCGAGGAGCCCATCGCCGGTCTCCTACTGGGATGCCTCGGCCGAATTGCCAAGTGGAATCCTCGGACGAGGAGTGTGCTAGGCTGTCGAGTAAGATGGTCATAAAAAGAGACTGTCATACTATTGGTACGCCATGGAGAGATGCCATTCCCCGTGGTGTAGAGACGCGGAGTAGAGTGTCTCCAGTACCGCGACCACCCGATCGCCGGAGTCCCACTGCCGTGGTGACTAGTGGATCGGAAGGAGGTCGATCCACCCCGACCCTGCGAGGTACTAAGATGACACCGTGCCTGTCGCAGAACCAGGGGGTGGAGGAGAAGGAAGAGCGAGTACAGAGCCAGACTGGATCGCGCAGCAGACGGGCGTTGCCAGATGTCCTCGTGGAGGAAGAGATCCCGATTGGGGATCCAACCCAAGATGGCGTCGAAGCACGTGCGTGCACGGAGGAGATTCCAGATGACCAGAGCGGCATCGAGTGGGAGGTGCTAGCGCCTCTGCGGTCGAGCAGCGGAAGTCGATCCCCTACTACCAGGGGGAGCGGGCGTTCGAGCCGGAGAGCAAGAAGCCCAGCTGCTGGAGTCAAGAAAGGACTTTGTGGCGAACTCAAGGCAGGTATTGCTGGAGAGCAGGCCGTAACCCTGTCAATACCTACTGTTCGGTCCCGTCCCTCAACCCCGTCCACTCCCAAAATTAGCCCCAAGGCCATAGTTAAAGCCCCAGTCCCCGTCACTCCGTCATTCGGGTCCACTTCTAGTTTGGGGGCGTCAGGGGATTCCCGGGGTCCTATCCAAGAACGGACTGGAAGCCTGGACTGGGGAACGTCCGATGATGGATCGGAGGGTGGAGGGAGGATTTCTCGACGTGGGTCGATGGTCAGCGAAAGTTATAGTGCGCTGGGTATTGAGGGCGGACATTGGTCTCAGAGTAAGGACCACGTGGGGCGATCTGAGGGTACGTCCGGGGTATTTTCGGGTGGGCCTGATGAGGAGTCAATAGAGGAGTCTATAGAACCTAGTTCCGAAGAACGGAAGGAGACTAGGTGGTGGGCCCTGTTGTACGAGGGGTATGTCGCTTGGTTCGACCGCACCCGATTTATCCTAGAAAGGGAAGGGGTGGTTGATCACTGGTGGGCTGCCGGGGACTTTGATGATGAGGCATATCTTAGGGCCCTAAGGGTAAGGTGGGACCGCATCCAGGCAGGCCTTATTACTCCACGGGGATCCGAGGGGTTGGATGACCCGGTAGAGGCAGATGAGCCCCTGTCATGGGTGCTGCCTGGGTCGGCTGGCAAAAGTAAATTGACTAGGAGTTGCCGAGCTGAACGGGCTATTGCGGCTAAGTATAAAAGGTCGCATGGGCTTTAGTACCCATATGTACCGGAACCTCTAATGAGAGAAATAGAGGAAAATAGAGAAAGGTGGCTCAAAACCGATATTCAGTACTATATCGTAGATAAAGGGGGAGCCATTAAAGGAATTCAGGCCGAGCAGAGGGTGGCTCAACTTATGCGGGTCTGGAAGATAGGACGCAGTGTGTACATGCACAAAGTGGTATATTGCAACGAGCGAGGGTTACCACGGGAATACAGCGTGACTGTGCATGATACCGTGGGGCGGGAGGTGAAGAAGCCAGATCCTCGACATTATTATTGAGTGCCAAATTAGAGTGGTCTGCTTTTTCTTTAGCGCTCCCTGCTGGTCAGTGAGTGAGATGGGCTTGCATTATTATGTCAATGTGATGATGTTTGCCATGTTAATTGTGTGTTCTTTTGCAGTGTTTCCTGGCGCAAGGTACACCAAATTTAGGTCCCAGCCGGGACGGTGGGTATTAACCAGGGGGAGTATGTAGCCATGCATAATAATGACTGCGTACATCTTCTCTGTTGGCAGTAAGTCCTGGTAAGTACAGGCCTGCCAACAGTAGTTATGGAGGTTTTCCCTCACACCCTGGTGTGGTGCCCTGTGTAAGGAAGGGAGTGGCTGTATGCTCTGAGTCCCTGGATAGTGACATCAGAGATGCGCCTGCCCCCTGAGGTATAAAGGGCACAGCACTGTCAGTTAGTTAAGAGTTAGCCAGCAGTTGTGTGAAGCAGCTGGTTAAATGTATGCTCCGGCATAAGGGATTGGAGGAATACTTTTGTGACCCTAGTGCTGTAACTAGCGGTAGCAGAGTGACCAATCAAGTCTGTCTAATCCACACTGTGTCCAGGGACCTGGCGCAGTGGTGATCTCCCTAGCAGAAAGGGAAACCCACTTCAAGACGGGAGGGCGTACCTGGCAAAGGGACAGCACGACGAGATGTGCGGCTAGAGCCGGCAGCTGCGTGGGGCAGTCTGCTACATCCCAATCCACAATAAAGATGCCATGTTCAAAGAAACCCCCACTGTGTGAGTGTGAGATTACTCTGCAGTGGCAGTCACCACCGAGAAGGAGTTCCTCACCAGGACCATCTCCCTGCGGAAGCATAGATCCTGATGAGGTGGAGGCGCTGCACATGAAGTAAGTTGGACTCGTAACCACTACCTCAGATACCTGTCCTGCTGCCATCCTCTATAACACCAAGCGGGAGACTCAGGAGTCCTGTTACTTGCAGGTGCACCACCACACACGACCTTGTAATGGGGACCGGTTAGACCACACGGGCCAATGTGAGATTGGGTGGGTCAGACAAGGGGGGTCCAGCCGTTACATATATATAGTTATACGTTACCGTTCCAAGGATTGGTAAACAAGAGACATTCTGTAGGACCGAAACGTTGGGTTTCTGGATGTATTTTTGCTTTCACTAATACACTTTGATTTTCAACATTGAGTGCTGTCTCTTGTTTACCAATCATTGGAACGGTAACGTATAACTACATTCTCTATATGGGACGTGCACCTGTGGCTTACCAGCACCTATTGGAGTGCCAACTGCCTTATCTGACTAGGGGGGGGGGGGTGCTATAAATATCCTCCTATCTCCCTATGGTGACATCACTAATCCCATGACCTACTGGGGAGCGGCCATCCTTTCTGCAAGTCATTCTGTATCACATGAGGGGGAGGGAGTAACTTGAGTGATCCCCACACAGTTAATCCATTAAAGCTGTTAACCCCTTATACTAACTAGTCATTCCCAAAGGGGGGCTACACTTGGATTACGGTTTGAAATTAAATTTATGTTGAAAGGAACCTTGTGTCCAGAAAAAAGTGTTTACCTAACTCACCATGTACTACTAAGAGCAACACTGCACAGGTAACATGGGAGGGGCCCTATTTAGGGCTTGTGCAGGCTCCTTCCTGCCCTACCTCAGGAGGTGGAGTCTATAACTCATGATGCTGCCAGATGGAAGGAAAACACGCTTTCGGTAAGTCAACATTTCCCCCTTTTAACACTTTTAATTTGAATACTGGGGAGGACATGCTCGGGGGAGCGACACTAACATTATACGAGTGGTTACAGGCTTCCAAGGCAATTGCTGCTTTGACTGCAAAGGCAACCTATCTCCTAAAGTTTCTGAGTGCCTTGTTGCAGGAAGACATTGTAGGTCATTGAGGTGGCAGAAGTACATATTTAACCCTCTCAGGGCAGGATCATGTGATCTTTTATATTGATTTAAGGTGTTTAAAGCGGCAGTCCAAGCTCTTTTTTCTTTCTTTCTGTAATATCGATTTGAAGCGCGTGGTCGCCGGAGGTGAATCGCGTTTATTTCAGCGCCGGTACCCCCCGGTTTTCTGAGGTACTCTCCTCCTCTCTTCAGTTTAAATGTCCCGGCGCCGGGTGACGTCACGGCTTCCTCTTGGCCCGCGTGATTGCGAGACTTTTAAAGCCGCCATTATGAGAACCCCAGCTAGCTGGAGCTGCCACCGGCACACCCTTCCAAGGTAACTTCGCACTTAGGCTGCGCTTGTAGTGCCGGCGACGCGACAGTCGCGTCAAAATAAATGCATTGTTGCCGTCGCGTGCGCTTATAGTGCAAGCGACGGCGACAAAGCGATGGAGCGACAGCGCTACCAAAAATCTGGTAGTTGCTGATATTTGATTTGGTACACAGAGGGTTAATTTGAGTTACAAGTTATTTCTTAAAAATACGTGGTCCTGTTTTATCGCGGCTCGGGACAATGACCCCGGCCTGGTTTTCTGTGTTTGTCTAAAAGTGGGTCATGTAAGGTCGACCTGCTGTGGGATTCACGTGGTGACTGTCTCTACAAAATCAAATTTACTCGGCTTCTGAATTTTTAGGCGCAACGTCGTTCCGTCACGCTTACTATAAGCACTTGCGACGGAGTCAATTAATTTGTTTTGGAGCGACGTCGCGTTGCTGTCGCATGGCACTATAAGCGCAGCCTAAGATACACCTACACTTATATACATTTACACCCGCATGTACACTAATGTAACGGGTATTCCCTCTTGCTTGACCCACCCAATCTCATATTGGTCCGTGTGGTCTAACGAGCCCCCATTACATGGTCGTGTCTGGTGGTGCACCTGTAGGCAACAGGACTCCTGAGTCTCCCGCATGATGGTATTAGGGGATTGTCACTCCAGACAGGCAGCTGAGGTAGTGTGTGCGAGTCCTACCTATATCACGTGCAGCGCCTCCACCTCATCAGGGTCTATGCGTCCGCAGGTTGAGGGTCCTGATGAGGAACTCCTTCTTGGTGGTGCCTTCCACTGTAGAGTAACTTCACACTCACACAGGGGGGGTATCATTGAACAAGACATCTTTATTGTTCTCGTATGGGCAAGCTGCCCTTCACAGCCAGCTGTCTCAGCCGCACATATTGCTTTGCTGTCCCTTTGACAGATACGCCCTCCCAATGGAGTGGGATCCCCTCTCCCCGTAGGGAGATCACCCCTGTGCCAGGTCCCTGGACACAGTGTGGCTCTTATAAAGTCTGATGTAGAAATGGACCACTAGTTACTGCACTAGTGGATCCTTTCTTCCCAACGCACTCCCAACAACTCAGCAACCAACTAACTTTGGGCAGTGCTGTGCCTTATATACTTCAGGAGCTGTCACAGCTCTGATGTCACTAACTGTGGACTCAGAGCATGTAGCCACTCCCACCCATGCATAGGGCACCTCACCAGGGTGTGAGGGCAAACCTCCATGATTACTGCTGGCAGGCCTGTACTTACCAGGTTTACTGCCAGCAGAGGAGACAACTGCAGACCATTTTACATGTATGGATACACTAATATACACCTACCCTCATATCATGCACCGGCACTAATATACACGTACACTCATATACCCACACTAACATACATATACACTAATGTAGCCTCTGCTACAAATATATACTGTGGACAATACAGAATTCATCTGCTCCACCTATCACATGGTGCGATAAGGAATAAGAGACACTGTCCTGATCTGCCTGGCAACACATGACAGGAGATATGGGTGTAAAAGCTTGAATAACAACACAAGTCTGAGGTTATATTTTGCAGAATAGACAAATAAGTTTATTGCTTGTGCGGTGCACACGCAGAGGAGAGTTTCAAAATAAAACCCTCCCAAAGACATGTTGCATACAGGGCTTATTTATACACAAAATACTAAACCCACGCCCCCTATACAAGGATGCGTGTCGTCACTACGTAAGCGTAAAAGGTAAACAAATTATGCACACGAATACATTGAGTTAATGACATTATGGGATGTCTAAATGAGATGATTCAGCAATAATACTTTATTAAGCTGGTGACCTTTTCTCTACATACAGAACCTCAAAAGCCCCCACCTTCGGAATGGGAAACCATGCCTTTCTGTCTCGTATTTTTCATAACATTGGCACATTGCTCTTGTTCTCAAGGTTTTTTGCTTAGCTGAACCGCTCAATATCAATTGGAACTTCAGAAGAAAAAAATGTATTTTAAACTAACGTTCATTCCACTTTCATACAGACAATAGACAATATCAGGCACCTAAGATGGATGCTGACTCAAAATGGTTGCTTAGATCCCAGTGCTGTTATGTCAGACCCCCCCTTACGTCATATTCTCACTGTCACTCCCTCCTTTTTTTATTCTTAAAACATAGTTTTTGAGAATTAAGTTCATGATGATAGTCCAGGGATAAATCAGAGGACAAGGGCGAGTGCCCTTCACTGTCATAGTCTCGTAAGGCGCTGCGGCCAATATGTCTTTTGGAGTTGAATAACTGTGATCGGCATCTTCTTTTCTTCAAGGGACTGCTGTTTTCTGGCATCTGTAAAGAGTGGCATCCGAATGGAGGAGGGGGTCGCACACCTGTGGATCATACCTTTGCAACACGTGACACACACATATAACAAGTAACACTCCACACATCCAAGCATTCAAAAAATTTTGCTCCAAGTGATCTAAGCCATTCAGCTAACCCCAAGGGTGATAATCTGTCACTTCCCTTTGTAACCCTCTTTTGAATCTCTTGTATTTAATCTAGTTCATGCTGTACATTGCTACACTGATCTGGAATAAAAACACAACATTGTTCCTCAATTAGGACACATACTCCTCCTTTTGAAGCTAAAACATAGTCTAAAGCAATTCTGTTTTGTAAGGCCATAAGCCTAATCTGAACCTGTTCTTGGTTTAATGATGAAATTAAAAACTGCAAAATTAAGGCTACATCCTTCCTGTAAATTATTATCTGACTAAACATACATTTTTACACAGGTTTCATTGGTTGGTGGAGACACTTGACCCATAAATTGATTCTTGTTCCTAGTGTCTGATACACCCTTTAAAGAGGTTCCCTTAAAAAATTGGAAAAATACAGACATTATACACATAATACTAAAAACCTTATTTTATGCAAGCAACCTTTCTTTGGATATGCAGTTACTAGATAAAAGAAATTGCATCTATCTCTATCATTATATATTTTCAGAAACATCACAACATTCTATTACTGAGAATTGAGGGGGTTTGGTATCTGTGGAAGCGAATGCGTGATCCTCACCCCTGCACGCATTGCATACATCATTCACTCAGAATATCAGAACAGACGATGTCTGCGATGGTCAACATGGCTGACTTATGATCCTTTCCTTGTGGCTGACACACGCTCCTGGGTGACCCCCTCCTTTCGGTGGAGGTGCAACACACTTCTGGATCAAAGTTTTGCTGCACATGACACATACATAGAGAGTGATGAGTACTGCCAAAACACATACAAGAGCTTTCACAAGCCACGCTTCCAGGAAACCAATCCTCCCATCAAGGCTCAATTGTACATACACCTTAAATTTCTAACTTAACACACTCTAAAGAATAAAAATATTGAGTCTCTGAAAAAATGAAATGTTCTGATAAAACCTGGCCTTAGCCTGGTGTCTTATTTTCCTCGTTGGTTAACGGTTAGAGTTTTAACTCGGCAAGATGTTAACTTGATGCGGCTGTGCTTTAGGTGACTTTGGTCTTTAGTGGCGCTGGAACGTTTGGTGGAGCTGGAACGAGCTTTACGTGCTGTGGGTCCAGGAAAATGACTCTGCCGCTTTAATTGCTGTATTGGTGATTACTTTAGGCCTTTTCACCTGGGATGAAAAGCATGTTTGCGCAGGAGATATGTGACTATTAACCCCATCTCGAGTAGGTGCACTTTCAACTTTGCCTAGAGAGACTCAAAAATGTATTAGTTGCATACAACTTATTGTTTTATTACCAATAACATGGTCCTTAATTCGTTTCTTTGGACTGCTGATAGTCACAAGTCATCCCATATGTGTCTCATAGGGAGATAATTTATACCTAGGAATAAATTCTTGTATCAATGTGTTTACTCCTGTCTTAGCATCCGCATATAGACAGAGGTATTCCCTATTAATGTTCCTCAAATTAAAACTAAGTAGCCAATGTGAACCTGACTTTGATACAATCTAAGTTCCTGAAACTTTAGGGCCTCATCCCTTGCCATACCACTTGCTTCCATAATTAATTCTATCCTGTCTGCAGGCCATATCCCTAAGACCTGGGAAACTACTAGAGTTTGTCCCAATCTTCAAAAGTGGGGACAAAAAACACTGTCTCAAACTACAGGCCAATATCTCTTTTCCCAATACTATCCACTGTTATGGAAAACATATTCCCTCCAATTAAGCAATTATTTTACCCATACAAAATTCCCTAGCCCATCCCTATCTGGCTTTTACCCAAACACTCCACTGTAACTATTCTGCTAAAAAATTTGAAATGCCTTCTATATAATGCATATCTTATTCACTTATGTAGCTGCTTCCGCAACTATGTATCCCCTGTATTTAACCCTATACACACCCACAAATGAGAGGTGACTCCCAACTTCACCCCTTCCTGGTAAACCCATTCTAGATTACACAGCCATTTTTACAATAACCACTGCTTACGGACACTTTTGGAAAAAATAAATGGTTAATTCGTTATAACATACATCATATTCAGTTAATAGACAAATGATTTTGTATAAGACTTCACACTAATGTCTTACTTTACATAATCTCTTTGCACAGTGCTGAGCACACGGTCAGCTTTATCATTTTAAAGACACTCTGCATATTCATCTGACTAAAGAAAAAATATTTTCTATAAGACTTGTTTCCGGGCAAAGAGCCATTTTGTTTCTGGGCGTTTTGCCAATTGACCCTGAAAAGATAAGATAACGGTATACCACGGCTTCTTCCTGAAAAATAATCATTATTAGATTGAAACTTTCGCTTAAAGTTTAAATACATGGAGCTTTATCCAGAGCCCTAAGAACTACATTTTTTATGGCCTTTTAAAAATTAACCCACGGGCTTTTATATAGCTAAGGTTTATATAACTTCTTAACACACAAATAACTCCACACGCTCATGCTATCTCCCTACACTCAGTTCTTTTTAATGCCTTCTGTTTTAACTTTCATAGTTTCACTGACTTAATTCACTACAAATTTATGCTATCCTGTTGCAATTCTGTCCTTTCTCAAGCTACACACACCTATTTCTCTCCATTAGTCAACACTCACAAGTCTAACCCTCACTAACTCTTCCTTCATCTCACCTCAGGACTTTTGCTGAGTTGAATCCATACACCAGAACATTCCCTCTTTTTCCTCCTATCCTACTTTGCTTCCTACTCTCTTCCTGCTTTCCTTGACTCTTTTTCCACTGTATCAGAAGAGAATGTCACCATCACTGTTGATCTCCTCTTCTCCCTCTAATCTGCTACATTTCCATTCTCCTTCCAACATGTAATAGTTATACCATGACTCAAAAATAGCAAGCTTGACCCTACCTGTCTTTCTACTTTAAGTACTGAACTTGTCTTGTATTCTCTTGCTTGCTCCATTTTCTCAACACCCATTCTCTCCTTAACCCTCTACAATCTGACTTCTCCACTGCTCCCTCCACGGAGACAATTTTCACTACAATAACTGATGACCTATATGCTGCCCACGACAGAGGTCATTACACTCTGCTCCTATTACTCCCTGCAGCATTTGCCTCTGTGGACCACACTCTTCTCTTTTCTCTGTACACACTCTCTCTAGGTGACCTAATAACATCTCTTAGGTTTAAATATCACCACTATGCTGACAACACCCTCATTTACTTTTCAACCCCTGACCTTACACCTGCCATACAAACCTACGTTTCTGAATGTCTCTCTGTTATCTCATCCTGGAAGACCCTCCTTTGCCTTAAATTTAACATGGCAAAAACAGAGTTCCTCATACTTCCTCCCAAACCTGACCCTATTATCTCCTTCCACATTACTCTTGAATCTTCCATGCAGTAGCTCGAGCACGCTGCTTAGGGGTCACTCCCAACTCCTCTCTCATATTCTCCTCTTTCATTCAAAACATTTCTATAACTGTCGCTTTTTCCTCCACAATATCACAAAGATACACCTGTTCCTCTGTTGCTCAACTGTTAAAACTCTGATACAGACCCTCATTCTCTCCCCTCTTGATTACTGTAATCCCCTGCTATCCCAGCTTCCTGACTTTCACCTGTCTTCCCTACTATCTCTCCCAAACGCTGCTGCCAGAATCACTCTACTCTTTAAACTCTGATTCTGCGTTTCCCCTCCTGAAATTCCTCTCCTGGCTTCTAATCAAATCCTACTGTTTCTGTATGCTCTCCCTACCTACCAATTACATTGTAAGCTCCTCAGAGCAGGGACTTCTCTTCCTTAATGTTACTTTTATGTCTGGATCACTTATTTCATGACCTCTTACCTTTACCCTTTGCTAACTATATGATTACGACGTGCACCACTCCTGTGAAGCGCTGTGCATATTAATGGCATTATACACATGAAAACATACAATACAATATATACTTCAAACAATGCTTATGATCTTTTACCCACATTTTTGAACACAAAATATTCCCAAACATCTTAATCCTCTAGAAATAAAATTGAAATGTGTTTTTACTGGTTACACACAATACAGAACACACACAATACAAAAAACTTCTCTCATACACAGCCACAAAACATCACAAACATAACGAACAAATAAAAGAAAGACATTTCTCCCCTATTACCCCACAATTTCACCCTGCAACTATATTAATAAAAGTTCATTTCTCTTTCTTTATTCTCATAAATAACCTGACTTTAAAACTACTCTGATGCTCCGGAGCTTTTTGAGTTAACTTTCGTATCTTAGCACATTCCTCGCGCTGGAGAAAAAATTGGGGGCACGCTCTGTGCTGCTGCGATTTTGATTCTCTTTCTTGCAGACATTTGATTTCATTGTGAGCAAAAAATATTCATGTTTTCGTACGTACTTGCAAGTTTTTGTATGGTGATTTGTGCACACATGTGATACTTAGCATGGTTTATCTTTCACACAGGTAATCATTCAGGAAAAATTCATTAGGGTATCAAATCCATCTAACCACTCTCCATTAAGGGCGCAACAATTTTACTTGCCGGCACCGAAACTTGAGTTTATATCAGGAAATGATTTATAACCACTTATTGCATGTGGGGAAATGGAAGGAAAAGCTTATACGTTCACAACTGATTTCTGCAGTGTCCGCCAGCCGGGCATGCCATGCTTGACTTTTGCCACAAAAACCTCATAAAATCCAAAGATTTATACTGCCACAGACACACAGGGATTACTGAAAGTTAGAAGGTTCCACTATGAGCCCTTGCGTTCGCATTCTTACGAATAAGAAAACCGGTGCGGCTGCTCATAGGTTCACGCTTCCTTCTATAGTAATTTATTGCAAACAAACTTTTTTCATTGGGGTGGCATGTTTTTCACTGGGACTTGCATGTGTATTTTCATTTGAACTTGCATGTATTTTCATTGGCCAACAAAACATATTTATATTGTCTCTTCTTGTTCTCTGTATCCATTCTTTATAATCTTTGTCTGCAGACACACAACCTCTAACGGCAAATTTTGAGAACTTTGGTTTCCCATTATTCTCCTGTTACAGTAATCAAATTTAATTGACCTGTACAATACTCCTGATACAATAATCAGCGCAAGCTGATTACGTACAACTCTTTTGGCATGTTATTCTTCTGATTTTTTCACCATAACTATACCCAAGAAAACACTTGAATTACTTCAGCGGGTCCAACCCAGTCCTGATAAACCTTATACTTCTATAACATGGATACAGATAAGACCTTCTAAACAGATATCCATAAAAAACCTCATTTGGTATGTTACTGACAAGACAGAGCAAATGTACAATCAGGGACCCTTCCTGCTCAGACAACAAAAATATTTATCACAACCCAGGACAGTCTGAAAAACAATCCCTTAAGCATACAAACACTCACCTTCATCACCAAAACACCAAAACTTTTAACGGGACTCTCACCTTAATCCCAATAAAACTTAAAACTTAACATCTATAACACTTTAAAATGGATACAGGAACAGACAAATAAACTTATTTGACACTGCTAGGTTAACCCGTCAACACAGATTGAGACACCCTTCAAAACACATCTCTCTACACATCACTCAAAACAACTTTTTAAACTCAGGCTTTCCTCAAAAGGTGCCTTTTACCTTGATTCTTACGAGCGCTCAGATTTGAGTGACCGAGGAGTGTTTTTTTCAGGTGCTCAGCTTCCGGTGTTTTTTGGGTTTCTATTCGGTGCGCCATCTGTAAAAGCTTGAATAACAACACAAGTCTGAGGTTATATTTTGCAGAATAGACAAATAAGTTTATTGCTTGTGCGGTGCACACGCAGAGGAGAGTTTCAAAATAAAACCCTCCCAAAGACATGTTGCATACAGGGCGTATTTATACACAAAATACTAAACCCACGCTCCCTATACAAGGTTGCGTGTAGTCACTACATAAGCGTAAAAGGTAAACAAATTATGCACACGAATACATTGAGTTAATGACATTATGGGATGTCTAAATGAGATGATTCAGCAATAATACTTTATTAAGCTGGTGACCTTTTCTCTACATACAGAACCTCAAAAGCCCCCACCTTCGGAATGGGAAACCATGCCTTTCTGTCTCGTATTTTTCATAACATTGGCACATTGCTCTTGTTCTCAAGGTTTTTTGCTTAGCTGAACCGCTCAATATCAATTGGAACTTCAGAAGAAAAAAATGTATTTTAAACTAACGTTCATTCCACTTTCATACAGACAATAGACAATATCAGGCACCTAAGATGGATGCTGACTCAAAATGGTTGCTTAGATCCCAGTGCTGTTATGTCAGACCCCCCCTTACGTCATATTCTCACTTTGTCATGGGATTGGATAAGAAGGAAAACGGATAGAATGTTGAAACAAATTGTCAGTTTGAGAGACACAGAGGGAGACCACTGTCAGTCTGAGACAGAGACGGAGGCCAGAGAGAGGAAGTGACAGTCTGAGAGGCACACGGAGAGACAGCCCAGGGGACAGTGAGAGAGAGAGAGTCTGACATTCACAGAGGTGAAAGAGGGGGCGTGTAGGAGACTGCTAGCCAAAGGAGAGAGAAAGTGAGAGAGCATCAGAAACACATTTCCTACACACAGAGAAAGAGAGAGAAGAGCCCACAGCAAGAGAGAGACAGATACTTCCCGGGCTGTTACAGCGTAACCGGATAACAGACAGCCGTGAGGCCCTTTCCTGCAAGTTCTGAGTATCCTCTGTGTATTACACACACCTCACAAATGTTTCACCCTTTACAGGCCTGCAACGCTGTGACGGGAGACGCGCTTAATAACACATTTATATTTCGTGGGTCCTGATTGAGCAGAACAGGTTGAGCAAAATAAACTGAGATTTATTCCCTTGATAGGCAAAAACACGACAACTGCAGAATAAACTTAATAATTACACGTACGGGTATAGAAACAGAGGATAATGTCCAGAACGGTGCCAAGCACCAGAAGATTGTCTTTTAAAATGTAGTCCTTTTGCAAGGGCGCAAATTGCCAGCCCCAATCCTTCTGTGAATGTGCAAAGTCTTTTCTGGTTCTTTATGGGTTCACTTTGGAATCCCCAGGGCTAACGAAATCCTGAAGCAGGGCAAGTTTCCTTGTTGCGATGTTTTTTAACCCCTTGTCTTCTGGAATCGTAGCCGCTGTATTTAGATCTTATCCGCTTGAATGAATCAGGTAACAGCAACAGCAACAACAACAACAACAACAACAACAACAACAACAACAACAACAACAACAACAGCAGGAACACAGGAATGAGGGGTACAGGCCTTTTTAAGGACAAGGGCCTGTGAAGTGTTACATTAGCCTCATCCCATTGGCAAGGAATTATCTTCCTCCTATCAGAACCTGCCATGTCACATGGGCAAATCCTACAGCCAGCTCAGGTAACTCTGAGCATGCTCAGTAAGCAGCTTGGTAGCACTGCTGAGTAAAAAGGGGCCACTCATTTCTGGGGACGCAATGTCTGGAGTTTGGTCCCAAGGTGTGAAATATCTAGGAGGAGTAACAGGACCTGCTACTCAGAAACATCCTGATTAAGTGACACTTTAAGAATCTGGGGTCTTTCATGTATGCATAACATTTGTTCCTTACTGCATTACAAATGCAGGCAGAAAAAAACAGCATCCTGCCTGTACATTTTAACTGCAACAGAAAGGCACTTAAATCAGGGTGCTGGCTCACTCCGTTCCTAAATTAGCAGTCTTAATGGAACGGCCCCTGTTATTCAGCACTGCAGGTATAGATTGTCCTGCAAAAAGGCGACAGCAATGCATATAGGGGACACTGGTACAGGGAAACAGCATATAATATTAACCCCTTCATCCCCAATACGAAATAGGGGTAACCAGCCGAGCCCACTGCCTTTATTAATGCTCTGATTACCCCCATTTTCACCACAAACGCGACCACGTGGCATTCTGAGATAAGAGACGCAGTCCTGGCATTAATATTGTTGGCTGAAGTGGCTTCCACATAGGACATGGGGACTAATATAAGGGTTTTAACAGTGTTGATCAAGGAGATCAGAAAGGTAACCCCATAGCACCCGGCACTCAATGCTATGTATAGTATAATTACTCTAGACACCAGTAGGCACAATTACCTATTTTAACAAATGTATAGGGGGTTAATAACCCTTGTACCAAGAAGTCCAGTGAGAAAATAAAAAAGTTTTATTTGTCTAAATACTGATTAAAAACACACATATATATATATATATATACAACATTCAAAAAACTATTAAAATACCCCTTCAGAGGTGGCTTGTAGGGTTACTGGTAGTTCAGTCAACTATCTATCATAGATAGGAACTCCAAAAAGCCTTCTAGCCAGTATTGTGACTGTTCAGTGGTTTTTGTCAAACTGTATATTCTGGAGATAGAGGTAGTAAATTTCTTATCATTATATAGCTATTATACATCCGTTGCGCAGTTCTATTCCCCTCTAGTAGTAGTATATTTTCTGTCAGGGGTTACCTTTCCGATCTCCTTGATCAACACTGTTAAAACACAGACATCCTTTACCCCTCTGAGCACCTGCTTACATTGAATAAACATCTAAATTGAATGGATGAGCGGTCTTTACTCTCTTTAAGCATCACGACTAATATAAGGGACAATAGCTTAGCGTCCTCATTTAGTGTGTATTGCATATGTGTAGTGGTTTCTCTAAAAGTAAGAGCTGACGGTTAATATTGCCCAGGGGTCAAAGTATCGGTTAATACAGGGGTGCGCAAAGTGGGGAGGCGCGCACCCCAGGGGGGGTGCTGGAATATTTTTTGGCGGGCGCTTGCAGAGGCCCCACGCTCTTCCTTGATGTATTTAATTAAATGCCGGGGGAACGCGCGAGGCCTCTTCAACACTAAACACTTACTGTACCTTGTTTCAGACGCTGTGACGCATCGCCATGGCAACGCGACATATGACACCGCGGTGTCATGCGTGGTGACGTCACACGGCCGTCTCCATAGAACCGGGGTCACGTGATGTCACGTCACATGACCCCACGGCGTCATTTGACGTCGCAAGCAAGGTGAGGGGGGCGCGGGAACGAGGGGGAGCTGGCAGGGGGGCGCAGCTCAAAAAGTTTGTGCTCCCCTGGGTTAATATGTGCACCAGTCTCGTATGGTTTTATTCAACGGGTCTAATTATGCTCTACTAAGGGAGGGCGGACTCAGGCCTATAGACTGTGGAAATAGAGGGGTTACACTAATATACACGTACACTCATACACCGCACTAATATACATGTACACTCATACACCGCACTAATATACATGTACACTCATACACCGCACTAATATACATGTACACTCATACACCGCACTAATATACACGTACACTCATACACCGCACTAATATACATGTACACTCATACACCGCACTAATATATATGTACACTCATACACCGCACTAATATACACGTATACTTGTATACACCCGCATTAATATACACGTACAATCGTATACACCCACACTAATATACATGTACACTCATACACCACACTAATATACACGTACACTCGTATACATCCGCATTAATATACACTCATACCCCACACTAATATACACGTACACTCGTATACAGCCGTATTAATATACACGTACACTCATACACCGCACTAATATACACGTACACTCATACACCGCACTAATATACACGTACACTCATACACCGCACTAATATACATATACACTCATACACCGCACTAATATACATGTACACTCATACATCGCACTAATATACACGTACACTCATACACCGCACTAATATACATATACACTCATACACCGCACTAATATACACGTACACTCATACACCGCACTAATATACATGTACACTCATACACCGCACTAATATACATGTACACTCATACACCACACTAATATACACGTACACTCATACACCGCACTAATATACACCTACCCTCGTAAACAACTACACTAATATACATGTACACTCATACACCGCACTAATATACATGTACACTCATACACCGCACTAATATACACGTACACTCATACACCGCACTAATATACATGTACACTCATACACCGCACTAATATACATGTACACTCATACACCGCACTAATATACATGTACACTCATACACCGCACTAATATACATGTACACTCATACACCGCACTAATATACATGTACACTCATACACCGCACTAATATACATGTAGCGGTCATGTAAAATGGCTACAGTCATCTCTCCTGCTGACAGTAAGGCCTGGTAAGTTGTGGGCATGCCAGCAGTAATCATGGAGGTTTGCCCTCACACCCTGGTGAGGTGCCCTATGTAAGGATGGGAGTGGTCACAGACTCTGACTCCCTGGTTGGTGATGTCAGAGTTGTGTCAGCCCCCAGAGTGTACATAAGGCACAGCACTGTGTCTAAAAGTTAGTCAAGTGGTAGTTCTAAGGGAAGGAAGAGTTCTAGTTCAAGTACAAGTTCGGTTATGTTCTAGTAGCTGAAGCAGGAGTCTGTGTCCAGGGACCTGGCACAGAGTAAAGACATCCCGGCTGGGATAGGGAATCCCTAATCAAGGAGACTATACCTTTCAAAGGGAAGTACGGTTATCAATGGAGGTCTAATTACACCCCATTGTGGAGGGCAGCATGGCCCACCGTACAATAAAGATGCTCTTAATTACAAACCCTCTCGTGTACATGTGTGGAGTGTTTGTACAGAGAGGAGCACCACCGAGGAGTTCCTCGCCAGGACCATCCCCAAGTGACCGAAGGGACCCTGATGAGGTGGAGGCGCTGCACTGGATCTAGGTAGGACTCAAGCACACTACCTCAGCTGCCTGTCTGGACGGGTTCTCCCCACACACCATCATGCGGGAGACTCAGGAGTCCTATTGCCAACAGGTGCACCACCAGACACTATTACACTGTAATGGGGGCTGGTTAGACCACAGGGGCCAATGTGAGATTGGGTGGGTCAGGCCAAGTCAGAAATACCGTTACATTTGGAGGTGAGCTGCTGAGATCAGATCTGTCAAACAGGACAGGCTTTAGCTAGGCACACTGGGAAACAGGGAGAGTGTCTGCTGCCAATTTGTGCTGCGTTGGGACGGACCTAGGGGTGGTCAGGGGGCTGATGGGGTATTGTCAGTTCGCAGGGATGACCTAGGGGCCTGAAAGGAGTGAGGGGTTTGGAGCCGGGCTATAGCTGACCGAGTCACTTTGAGGTAGTGCTAGTTGGTAGGATGCCAGAAGGGATAGCCTGTTAACATGGTCAGGAATCCTGGAGAGGGTCAGCGCTAGGCTAACCAAGACAGGTAGACGCCCCAAGTACTGCATGGCAGAGCCAGAGTACTCTAGCCCATTCCAGACACTTACCATAGGGAGCACAGACTGGGAGGAAGGAGTTACAGCAGACACTGAGAGAGTGAGCCTAGCCTGAGGTAGTGCAACATGAGTCCAGCCTAGATCAGGTACACATGTGGTGGTGCATCTGAGCAAATCTTTATTGTACTGGTGTGGTGGCTGCCCCGCAGAACGGAGCCCCATGTACGATAATTGGTACGAGAGCGTGACGACCCAAGGAATGGAGGATCCGCGTGGTGCGGAGAGTCCAAAATGGCGATCGGAGGCTGATGGGGAAGGCACCCGTGGCGTGCGCCCCACTGAAGAGCAAACTTTCGCTGAGCTGTCTCTTACTAATCTGCTCTGGAGTGGAGCGAAGGCCGTGGCTGCCCCGTTTTTGTCCTGTCTAGGACACCGAGGTGCCCCCCTTGAGGAGTGTGAGGACATTGTGATAACTGGGGTAGAACACAGTGAGGATGGATGTCAGTGGACGTGCAAACAAATGAACGCTACCTCATCAAGAAAACAAACTGACATTGCAGACTCAAAAGCTATCCAAAATGGCGGCTCCCGCTTGCTAGGGAGACCGCGTGGGCCAGTCGCAGAGAACTTGGCTAATTCAGGACTTGCAAAAAGCTGGCCGGGAATGGCGCGAACAGCAGAGCCCCGCCCTGATGGGGGGCATGGCGCGAAAGCTATGGCTGCACCTTCATGGACAGTGATTCACTTAGCCCCTGTGCTGAGTCAACCGCTTAGTCTATGGGACCCTCCCCTAATTTCAACCAGGGGGAGTGACTTCCAACTATGGCCTGTGGGAATGCATCCACTGGGCCCAGGAACTGATATCCAGACGGCGCCACTACAAGAAGTAGTTCCGGCCGCGGAGGTAAAGTGCAAAAAGGATGGCTATCTTGCACAAAGGGCAGCTGCCAGGAGAAGGCGGGAATTAGCCACGGGAAAAGAACCCCACCCTGATGGGGATACTGGCGCGAAAACGCAGACCGCGCCCACCAGGACCGAGAAAGGCGCGGCCTTAATTAAGGGGCATGCTATTCCCCTGTGGGACCCGCCCATCATTGCAACCCCTGGGGGCGGGTTCCAACTATGTCAGCGGAAGGAGGAGCCGAAGCAGGGAGTGGCTGATCCAGCAACTTCTATCAGTCAGTTGCGAGGAACCACTGACCTGGAGAGACCCGTACAGAGAATGGCTCCTATTAAAAGAATGGCCTGCTCCTCCACTGTGGGCACTATGGTCTCCACCCAGCCTTACTCGGTACCCGGCGGGCTACTGGTAGTCAGGGTGGCCAACACCGAGACGGTGGTCGTGCTCTGCCTTCAATGCGGGCTGCCCGGAGGCACTGTTAATACAGCGGCACGTTGCCCACACTGCGGGACATTGTATCTGTGGCCAATGCCCACGTTCATACCGATACAACCTGCTGACCCCCCGGGGGATACGGCTAGGCGAGCCGCCGAGTCCCCTGGTGCACTATGGATCAGTCGTGCAAGTCCCGGAGAAAGGGGACTGGAGTCGATCAAATCGGCTGGGTCAGCAGCAACCGAAGTGGTCGGGTCACTCCCCGACCGAACTGAAAAGAGACTCTCGCCCCGATCGGTGACCCCTAAATCGGGGAAGGGAGACTACTCCGATGAGGATCTCCGCGAGCTAGCGGCGGTAAAATCGGGGCCAAAGAAAGAACAGGGAAGGACGACACCCCGTGGGGTGAGTGGCAGCCTGGAGAACAGGGCGTCCCCCGCAGATCGGCGAGCCGAGAGACGGAGTCCCTCCGCCCCAGGATATGGCGGCGATGGGCGAGAGACGCCTACACCCCTGCGGACTGGTAAGAGAAGCCCAATCACTTACCTTGTCCCAGTAGACAGTGTAGCGGTAGAAAGGCCGTGCCAGGCCCGAGACGTACGTGCGGAGAAGACATCACTTCCGGTGGAGACGACGGCGGAGCTTCCGGATGTCGTCATCGAGGAAGAGATCCCGCATGGGGGTCCAACCCAAGATGGCGGCGCTTCCGGTTCCGGAGAGGACATCACTTCCGGTGGCGACGGGAAGGACGCAGCGACGCTTCGGTGATCAGGTGAAGGTCCCCGATCACCTCAAGGGCCCAAGAGCTGGATGGGCGACCCGCGGACTGAGGAGGGTGAGCTATCCTCCTTGGATCAATCTACGGACAGCCGGGAACGGGTCGTAATCCCGTGGCGCCCCCTTGCTTGCCCTTACGCCCAACCCCACGCCTTAGGTAAAACCCCTGCCCCAATCACCTGTTCCCCGGGGTCCCCGCCTAGCCTAGAATCTGTGGACATACCTTTGGAGGGGGAGGATAGACGGACTGGGGAGAGACAGCGCAGTTGCGCTACAGAGGGCATTTCTCAGGGTGGGGGAGAATTAAGTAAGGCCGCGGTAGGCCGGTGGTTGCCTCCTGCGACCGACAAACCGGAGAAGAAGGCCCCGGGATCATCACGGTGGTCCTTGCCACGGTCGGCATGGACATCAGGGGTATTCTCTGGGGGGGATGCAGACGAGAGCGATTCAGGGGATTCGTACAGGTTCAAAGAACACCGGTGGTGGGCCCCCCTCTTTGAAGGTTATGTGGCCTGGATGGACCGCACTCGGTTTCTCATCCGTAGGGAGGAGATAGTCGATTTTTGGTGGGCCGAGGGAGAATTCACCCCTGAGCAGCGAGATAGGGAGTTGCAGGATCGGTGGATAAAGATAGAACACAGGGAGATAGAGCCCATGGGTCCCGACACACTGTCAGATTCTGTGGATCCGGACGAACCCCTGTCATGGGTGCTACCTGGAAGGGCAGGTAATGCTGATCTGACCAGGATCAGTAGAGCTGAATGGGCAATAATGGCTCGATATAAGTCATCCCACGGGTTGGAGTACCCTTATGTCCCTGAGCCCATCATGGAGGAGATAGAGGAAAACCGAGAAAGATGGCTAAGGGAGACCATCGAGATGTATTTGGTTAATAAGGGGAGCGCAGTTACAGGAAGAAAGGCTGAGGACAGGATAGATCACCTGATGAGAGTGTGGAGTATAGGGAGGAACATATACAAGCACAGGGTGACCTATAAGCCAGAGAGGGGACTGCCTAGACATTATCATGTCACGGTCCTGGATATGGGTGGACGAGAGGTTAGGAAACCTGACCCGAGTCACTATTATTAGGGGGTACTAAGGCATTACGCGGGTTCGTGGCTGCTGGTCGGGGCGGGCTTGGCGGAATGTACTGTAGTCATTTTTCTGTTGTATTATGTAAATTTGTGTGATGTTAACAATTATGTTTTGTGTTACAGTGCTTCCTGGAGGAAGGTATGCAAATTTAGGTCCCAGCGAGGACGATGGGATTCACCAGGGGGAGAATGTAGCGGTCATGTAAAATGGCTACAGTCATCTCTCCTGCTGACAGTAAGGCCTGGTAAGTTGTGGGCATGCCAGCAGTAATCATGGAGGTTTGCCCTCACACCCTGGTGAGGTGCCCTATGTAAGGATGGGAGTGGTCACAGACTCTGACTCCCTGATTGGTGATGTCAGAGTTGTGTCAGCCCCCAGAGTGTACATAAGGCACAGCACTGTGTCTAAAAGTTAGTCAAGTGGTAGTTCTAAGGGAAGGAAGAGTTCTAGTTCAAGTACAAGTTCGGTTATGTTCTAGTAGCTGAAGCAGGAGTCTGTGTCCAGGGACCTGGCACAGAGTAAAGACATCCCGGCTGGGATAGGGAATCCCTAATCAAGGAGACTATACCTTTCAAAGGGAAGTACGGTTATCAATGGAGGGCTAATTACACCCCATTGTGGAGGGCAGCATGGCCCACCGTACAATAAAGATGCTCTTAATTACAAACCCTCTCGTGTACATGTGTGGAGTGATTGTACAGAGAGGAGCACCACCGAGGAGTTCCTCGCCAGGACCATCCCCAAGTGACCGAAGGGACCCTGATGAGGTGGAGGCGCTGCACTGGACCTAGGTAGGACTCAAGCACACTACCTCAGCTGCCTGTCTGGACGGGTTCTCCCCACACACCATCATGCGGGAGACTCAGGAGTCCTCTTGCCAACAGGTGCACCACCAGACACTATCACACTGTAATGGGGACTGGTTAGACCACAGGGGCCAATGTGAGATTGGGTGGGTCAGGCCAAGTCAGAAATACCGTTACATACATGTACACTCATATACTGCACTAATATACATGTACACTCATACACCGCACTAATATACACGTACACTCATACACCGCACTAATATACATGTACACTCATACACCGCACTAATATACATGTACACTCATACACCACACTAATATACATGTACACTTATACACCGCACTAATATACATGTACACTCATACACCACACTAATATACACGTACACTCATACACCGCACTAATATACACCTACCCTCGTAAACAACTACACTAATATACATGTACACTCATACACCGCACTAATATACACGCACACTCATACACCGCACTAATACACATGTACACTCATACACCGCACTAATATACATGTACACTCATACACCTTACTAATATACATGTACACTCATACACCGCACTAATATACATGTACACTCATACACCGCACTAATATACACGTACACTCATACACCGCACTAATATACACCTACCCTCATAAACAACTACACTAATATACATGTACACACATACACCGCACTAATATACACGTATACTTGTATACACCCGCATTAATATACACGTACAATCGTATACACCCACACTAATATACATGTACACTCATACACCACACTAATATACACGTACACTCGTATACATCCGCATTAATATACACTCATACACCACACTAATATACAAGTACACTCGTATACACTCGTATACACCCGTATTAATATACACGTACACTCATACACCGCACTAATATACATGTACACTCATACACCGAACTAATATACACCTACCCTCATAAACAACTACACTAATATACATGTACACACATACACCACACTAATATACACGTACACTTGTATACATCCGCATTAATATACACTCATACACCACACTAATATACACGTACAGTCGTATACACCCGTATTAATATACACGTACACTCATACACCGCACTAATATACATGTACACTCATACACCGCACTAATATACATGTACACTCATACACCGCACTAATATACATGTACACTCATACACCGCACTAATATACATGTACACTCATACACCGCACTAGTATAAATGTACACTCATACACCGCACTAATATACATGTACACACATACACCGCACTAGTATACATGTACACACATACACTGCACTAGTATACATGTACACTCATACACCGCACTAATATACATGTACACTCATACACCGCACTAGTATACATGTACACTCATACACCGCACTAGTATACATGAACACTCATACACCGCACTAATATACATGTACACTCATACACCGCACTAATATACACCTACCCTCATAAACAACTACACTAATATACATGTACACACATACACCGCACTAATATACACGTATACTTGTATACACCCACACTAATATACATGTACACTCATACACCACACTAATATACACGTACACTCATATACATCTGCATTAATATACACTCATACACCACACTAATATACACGTACACTCGTAAACACCCGTATTAATATACACGTACACTCATACACCGGATCAATCGGCAACCTAGCTAATAGCTTATCATTGTGTGGATTGTATTGATGCACATATTAAAAGAAAATTTAATAATAAAAATTAAAAATCCTGCCTGCACTGCTGCTTTAACCCCACCACCCCCAAGCTTTAAACCTGTTTTACATGGTGAAGTTGTGTGACTGCAGAGCTGTGGCTTTAAATCATCATTGGTGTAGCTCAGTGAGACTGGACCCGATGTATGTAATTACTGAGACTTTTGCAGAAGTCTGTAAGCAAGCAAAGCAGTGCTGGGGTCCTGTGCAGGCCCCTCTGGCAGGGAGATGGGGTGAGGGGCTGCCCTGTGCAGGCCCCTCTGGCAGGGAGATGGGGTGAGGGGCTGTCCTGTCCAGGCCTCTCTGGCAGGGAGATGGGGTGAGGGGCTGTCCTGTCCAGGCCCCTCTGGCAGGGAGATGGGATGAGGGGCTGTCCTGTCCAGGCCCCTCTGGCAGGGAGATGGGGTGAGGGGCTGCCCTGTCCAGGCCCCTCTGGCAGGGAGATGGGGTGAGGGGCTGCCCTGTGCAGGCCCCTCTGGCAGGGAGATGGGGTGAGGGGCTGTCCTGTGCAGGCCCCTCTGGCAGGGAGATGGGGTGAGGGGCTGTCCTGTGCAGGCCCCTCTGGCAGGGAGATGGGGTGAGGGGCTGCCCTGTGCAGGCTCCTCTGGCAGGAAGATGGGGTGAGGGGTTGTGCTGTGTGTGACATCTCGCCTGTTTCTTTGCAGCCATGGCAGCCATTCGGAAGAAGCTTGTGATTGTGGGAGATGGAGCGTGCGGCAAGACCTGCCTCCTAAGAATGATCAGCAATGACGTGTTCCTAGAGGTTTACATCCCAAACGTATATGAGAACTTCGTGGCGGACATTGCGGTGGATGGCAAACAGGTAGGAGAGCGAGGGGGTGGGGGTGGCAGGAAAACCCGGCCGTAGGAGTATGGGGGTGGTTACCACGCTGCTGGGCACGTAGAGGTCCATCTGCAAGGTGCACCAGTCAGGCAAGTCTTGTTTGTGCATTTTTATACACTAGCTGAAAGTATCCAGCGTGGCTGGGGAATACTAAGAAACCAAAAGATACTGAGATTTATAAATGGATAATTTCATTTTTTAGTATCTTAACGAAAACACTTATGTATTTTTATTCTAATGCTGTTGGGTAAACTAAATTTTAATTTTTTTTCCATCGGGCAAAAAAACATACAACTCTGGAGCATCCAACATAAATCTTACCAATGTGCAAATCATGGATTTTCTAAGTTCAGTCCAGCTACTTACAATCTTGTCAAATTTGGTTAAAATCAGTGCAGTTTTGAAAGGTTCAGTCCGCCATCTTGATTCAAAATGGCGTCCAATTGTATCCAGTAAAACAAGAATAACACGAGGCACTGCGGATTTTCTTAATGCTATTTCATTAGCCAAAAACTTATGTCTGTGTAGATTGAATGGCACTCTCATTAATTAAGACTCAGCCGTGTAGAGGAGTTGCCAGTTAAACAATTTTGTGTTCAGCCTATCACAGGATAGTTGGTACTATATAGGGGAGTATACAGACGTTTACCATCCACTCTTTGACAAAGTCCCTTGCGGGATGAAACGCGTCAGAGGTCATCTAGTTGCATGATGTTTGTCCATCTATTTCAATAAATAGCCGTTTTTTCGTTAGAGCTGCGTGTTGGTTTTACCTGGTTACCTCAGCGCGCCGCTTTTCTTGTTTGCTGTTCCGGATACTTCAGCTGGTTGCACGTGGATTTTACACACAGTCGCAGGCACCTATAATCCGGTGCATCATCTCCTCTGCAGTGGGCACACCGGACACAGCGTGACAGCAGGTACTTTATTGGCAGAGTGGGTCGGGGGTGTCATTGCATCAGCCAGGCTGTTCCTATTCAGGATGGTCGGCGATTCTTAAGGGCACCCGTTATTACCCCTCCCCCAACCTGCTTTATTTATCCGCTGGATCTTCTATCATGTTATTTCATCAAGTGCCCTACCTGTGTGTCTCTGATTACTAATGGACATATTACCCACTCTCTAGCCCTTGAGCACTGGCGGCAGCTTACCCCTGCATTGTTTCCTCTAAAGTGTCCCAGAGTCTTATATACCCATATAAACCCCCCAGCATGCTCGCTAATGATGATATAAAACACCGTCTGTTGTATTCTGTATCCTCATTATTCCTCAATGCTGCAGCCATAGCGATGTCCAATGAAAATGTCTGCTTAGCACACGTGATCCGTTGTATCCAACGTTATCCTGTATGTCAGCCGTCATCAAGGAAGAGTTTCATTGATGCCCGGTGCCATCTTAGTGACGTCATCATGGCTGTGTTCAATCTTTCTTTACTCCCGCGGTGAGATCCCATTGTTGCTAGGTATCCGACCCTGCGCATGCGCAAAGTGTCAGTCTCTATGGACTGTGATAATCGATCCTTTAGACTTTATCCTGTTGTGATTTTTCGTCAAACATGATTTGATTCGTAATAACCTTATGTTCCTCTAGAAGAAATTCAAGTCCAGAGAGCTGAATACAATATGTTGTTCGGGAAAGTCCCAGAAATTCACCAGGAATGATGACATCTTCCAGTATGTGTATATATATATGTATGTATGTATGTATGTATGTATGTATGTATAAAGAGAAACAGCATATAAGCAGTGTCAGTAGACCTCATGCCTCAAGTGACTAATAGTGATAATGTAAAAAATAAATTCTAGCTAATATCAAAAAGGAAGTATGCTAAGACATCATTTTGCTTGTTTGTATGGAATATTGACATTTTACAGAGCATAAACAAGGGTGTCCAAACAACTTTGAAAATGAAAACCTTGAATATTGGTCCTCTGCCTGTGTGGCCAGCACAGCAACTTATCACAGGATGAAAATGTATACGTAAAATAATGTACACTATCTTCCTGTCAAAAAACAACGAAATGATACATTATCATTCAGTCCCCTCGGATGTACTGTGTTGAGGGTAAAAATCCAATATGATTCCCTTTGGAGTAAGAAAGTGTCCTTTTCTATCCCTGAAATGGCTTTTGACTTTCGCTCTATGCCCATCAGTTTAAGAGAGGAAATGGGATGGTTAAAGTCTCTGCAATGTTTAATGAGTGCAGTTTCTTCTGCGCAATGTGTGATCTTGCTCTTGTGCTCTATGTATCTTGTTTTTAACATTCTATTTGTTTTGACGATTATAACAAAGTCCGCAAGGGCATTTAATAATATAAAATACATTGGATGTAGTGCACGTTATCCTGCTATTAATTTTATAATAATTTGTTCACCAGTTGTCCTGGAACAGGAATGTCTATTTCTGTTGCCTCCTGTTCCTCCCCCCTTTTTCCTTGCAGCTCTGCCTGCTAGCCCTTTATTAATATTGTTTTCCCTGCAGTAATAATTCCCAGTGCAGGTGAAAATGGATACAATAAGTTATGTTCTCATCTTCTAGCTTGCTGGAGTTGGTTGCCGTGAAAACCCCTGTAATTCCCCTGGCAAAGTGGACTTTCCCACTCTCCCCTGTCTGTATTCACAGTTTACTCAGCCCAGTCTCTCATCCTGTGACATACTTCCCTTAGCTTTCTTTTCTACCTCAGCAGGCTAAGTATGCACTACTCATGCTTTCCACCTCTTGGTAAGAGTATCGTTTTTTACTTTCCCCCCCACTATAGGCACCCTCACTGTAGAGAAGCCCTCTCTCACTACAGCACCATCTGCAAGTAACTTTGTATATCTGCTGCTTTCCAATAAAGTGAGGAAAAGACAAAGAACTTGTGGTGCTTGTAAAAGGAACTAGTTAAGCTGCCTGGCCATACGATATCAGCATATTCCCTGTGGCTCAGAATACCAGTGTTTAGGCTATTGCAGACACTGCAGTTATGGTACTTGAAGCATCAACATTTTGGGTTTCTTAGAAAATGGAATTTCCCATAATATTCTTTAGAATCAGCCCTAATTAGCTTGTCCTTTACATTTCTACCTCAGCGATAAGCAAACCTAGGTTGAGATTCACATAATTTCCCCAGTGTCTCATCATTTTTTTTTTACATTTCCAATGTTGGTTAATGCTTTTCTTTATAACATTACTAGCTGCTCTAAATTGTGTCACGCTAGTCATTCTATCATTTTCCTTGGCCAGTGTGATAGTCTCGGGTACCTGAGAGAAAGCATTTTGTATGACTTCTTTTGTGTGCCCTCTTTCTAGCGGGTCTCTATTTTCTTTAGAGTTTTGTTTAATTGTGGTTGTCTGTCCACTGTTCTTGATGCCCTAATTTTTTTGTGGACATGGTGTTTTAAAGTGATACAGGATGAAAGCTAGTGGCATGCAATGTAGCATTTTGATCCGTTGGTTTTCTATACATATCAGTGGACAATTTGTCTTCATTTTTGGTTAATTAAACATCTGAGAAAGAAATTTGCTCGCTACTCCAATTTTTGGTAAAGCGTATTTTTGTTGGCAGACCATCCAAGTAATCAAAAAATTGTATTAGTTCGTCTGATGTGCCCTCCCATAGAAGGAATAAATCATCGATGTATCTGCAATAACAACACTTTTTTTATAATAATTGGTGGAAAAAATAAATCTCTCCTCAAAGTCTGTTATAAAAAGATTTGCGTATGAGGGCGCAATGTTGCTCCCATTCCTGGGGGATTTCTGGGAATTTCCCGATCAACATATTGTATTCAGCGCTCTGGACTTGAATTTCTACTGGTGAACATAAGGATATTACGGATCAAATCATAGTATAGGATCGATTATCACAGTCCATAGAGACTGACGCTTTGCGCATGCGCAGGGTCGGATACCTAGCAACAATGGGATCTCGCCGCGGGAGTAAAGAAAGATTGACACAGCCATGATGACGTCACTAAGATGGCACCGGGCATCAAAGAAACTCGGCCTTGATGACGGCTGACATACAGTATGGCGCTGGATACAACGGATCACGTGCGCAAAGCAGACATTTTACTTGAACATCGCAATGGCAGCAGTCTTTTCCAGCTGAGGCATTGAGGAATAATGAGGATTCAGCATACAACATATATATCATCATTATATATCATCATTAGCGAGCATGCTGCGGGGTTTATATGGGTATATAAGACTCTATGGGACACTTTATTTTTAGCCACTCACCACTTGAAAAAGACCGCTCTGGTCGAAACGTCGCTAAGTTTTTGTCTCATTAAATAGCATTAAGAAAATCTGCAGCGCCTTGTGTTTTTCTTGTTTTACTGTGTGATTTGGATTTCCAGCAGGACTTCTTTCAACACAAGCGCACCGGTAAATATGTATGTTTCTTTCTTTATAATATGGTGTGCAGCAGTTATCCCCCATTATTGCAGTCCAATTGTATCCAAACATAGACAAAAACCTTCTCCTTGATCTCAAGAACCATCATGCAAAATTAAGTAATGCTACCTTAAGAGGTGTCCAAATGCACAGCAAACAGACAAACGGCTTTCCAAAATATATAGTAGATCGCCGCTTCTCTGACACTTCCTTCCTCTGCCACTAGGTGGAGCTGATGTTGTGGGACACAGCTGGGCAGGAAGATTACGACCGGCTGCGGCCTCTGTCCTATCCGGAAACCGACGTTATATTAATGTGCTTTTCCATCGCTAGCCCGGACAGTTTCGGTAAGAACGAATGATCTAATAGTGACACATCACTGCACTTGAATCTTTAACGCAGTACTTGGTTATGTTAATGTAGGAATATGAAATACTTCAGCATGTGTTGCAGGAAGTCTCTGGTAGCGAAAGGGTTAACCTGTTCCCCTTGTCCCCGAGCACATTTCTCTCCTAGTTTTGCCATCTTTCCTTAAACACTCGCTGTATCTGCTATTATTCGCTCAGGCGCTGCGTTGTCGCTGACGTTACTGTCTGTGTGTCTGTGTGTGTGAGATCTCCCCCGTCCCTCTCTCCTGTGCACAGACACTGATGTTAGTGTGTGAGATCTCCTCCGTACCTCTCTCCTGTGCACAGACACTGATGTTAGTGTGTGTGAGATCTCCTCCGTCCCTCTCTCCTGTGCACAGACACTGATGTTAGTGTGTGTGAGATCTCCTCTGTCCCTCTCTCCTGTGCACAGACACTGATGTTAGTGTGTGAGATCTCCTCCGTCCCTCTCTCCTGTGCACAGACACTGATGTTAGTGTGTGAGATCTCCTCCGTCCCTCTCTCCTGTGCACAGACACTGATGTTAGTGTGTGTGAGATCTCCTCTGTCCCTCTCTCCTGTGCACAGACACTGATGTTAGTGTGTGAGATCTCCTCCGTCCCTCTCTCCTGTGCACAGACACTGATGTTAGTGTGTGAGATCTCCTCCGTCCCTCTCTCCTGTGCACAGACACTGATGTTAGTGTGAGAGATCTCCTCCGTCCCTCTCTCCTGTACACAGACACTGATGTTAGTGTGTGTGAGATCTCCTCCGTCCCTCTCTCCTGTACACAGACACTGATGTTAGTGTGTGAGATCTCCTCCGTCCCTCTCTCCTGTACACAGACACTGATGTTAGTGTGTGTGAGATCTCCTCCGTCCCTCTCTCCTGTGCACAGACACTGATGTTAGTGCGTGAGATCTCCTCCGTCCCTCTCTCCTGTGCAAAGACACTGATGTTAGTGTGTGAGATCTCCTCCGTCCCTCTCTCCTGCGCACAGACACTGATGTTAGTGTGTGACATCTCCTCTGTCCCTCTCTCCTGTGCACAGACACTGATGTTAGTGTGTGTGAGATC
The DNA here is from genome assembly GCF_040206685.1 of Ascaphus truei. Lineage (NCBI taxonomy): Eukaryota > Metazoa > Chordata > Amphibia > Anura > Ascaphidae > Ascaphus > Ascaphus truei. The sequence goes on along the minus strand of NW_027457211.1, from coordinate 91,709 downwards.
TCCTTCGTCCCTCTCTCCTGTACACAGACACTGATGTTAGTGTGTGACATCTCCTCTGTCCCTCTCTCCTGTGCACAGACACTGATGTTAGTGTGTGTGAGATCTCCTCCGTCCCTCTCTCCTGTACACAGACACTGATGTTAGTGTGTGACATCTCCTCTGTCCCTCTCTCCTGTGCACAGACACTGATGTTAGTGTGTGTGAGATCTCCTCCGCCCCTCTCTCCTGTACACAGACACTGATGTTAGTGTGTGACATCTCCTCTGTCCCTCTCTCCTGTGCACAGACACTGATGTTAGTGTGTGTGAGATCTCCTCCGTCCCTCTCTCCTGTGCACAGACAGTGATGTTAGTGTGTGAGATCTCCTCCGTCCCTCTCTCCTGTGCACAGACACTGATGTTAGTGTGTGTGAGATCTCCTCCGTCCCTCTCTCCTGTGCACAGACACTGATGTTAGTGTGTGAGACGTCCTCCGTCCCTCTCTCCTGTGCACAGACAGTGATGTTAGTGTGTGAGATCTCCTCTGTCCCTCTCTCCTGTGCACAGACAGTGATGTTAGTGTGTGAGATCTCCTCTGTCCCTCTCTCCTGTGCACAGACACTGATGTTAGTGTGTGTGAGATCTCCTCCGTCCCTCTCTCCTGTGCACAGACACTGAGGATTGATTTATTTTTGTGACAGAAAACATCACTGAGAAGTGGACCCCGGAGGTGAAACATTTCTGCCCCAACGTACCGATCATCCTGGTGGGGAACAAGAAAGACCTGCGTAACGATGAGCACACTCGCAAGGAGCTCACCAAGATGAAGCAGGTCTGTACCCCTCCTGCTGTCTGCTTAAAGAACCACGTCCTGATTCAACCTGTATTGGTCAACCAGCGTGTCCCACTGATAGTAAAGCTATATATTTAATATACTATGTAGCTCAAAACATTGGCCAAGGACTCCCAAAACATTTGTACTTTTCTAGACCAAGATTTTAAAGGGTCGAAAACTCTCTGTTGTTATGGAGGGGAGATTCTGCTGAGACCCGTGGATCCCAGACTCTCTGAAATTCCTTAATGATGTCTCTGAGGAACGCAGTAAATTTTCCAATTACCATAGTTTGGTTTATTCTACTCTTAACTGCATTCATGACGAGGGCTGGTTGTTTCAAAGAAAAGGCATTGCAGCATCTTGCAGCTGGTAGTATGTGGGTCACAAGTTTATGTTCAATCTTGTTAATGTTGGGAAGGCGCTTGCTGAATAGTAAGGCTATGACTGGGTCGGGTCTATCTGGTTGGCTAGCTGGGGCAGCCAATGGATTAATGTGAACACGCCACCACAGTGTTTTTAGGGATGGACACCCCCACCGGATATCTAGGGCATCGAACAAGGCCTCAAAAAAGGATCAAGAGTATGGAGCTTTGAGGGAAAACAGAGTGTTTCCTCCGCAGTGAGTTGGAGGAGATGATGACTACTCTGGAGAAAGCAAACACCACAATTGCTGCCATGGATGAAAAGCAATTGGTTCTCAGATTCCAGGAGGAGCATAAAGGGGAAACAAAAAACACAGAGACACTCTAAGACTAGTGAAGAGGTTCTTATATTCAGTAAGTGGGATGATGAAGTCTTGGCTCTTTTAGAAGGCTTACTTACAAAACGTAAGATATAATCAAGCAGTGTGTAGGGGGATTAGCATGTCTCCCCGACAGGTGTGGTACTGCACCGACACACTTTATTCGAGCAAATACCCAGTATGTACCTGGCAGATACCTGGAATGCGCTGCTCCTCACCTCTGACAAGCCCCGTTGCGTTTGCCTTCCCAGCCTGGGTTCATGCCTGGCTGACGGGCGGCTGATCTGTTAAATGATAATGATTAGGATTTAATAGGCTGCAATGCTTCGCGTGTCTACCAGATGGCATAAATTCATGAATTGTAATGCAGTATTTATATATATACTGTGCAGTATTGCAGCCAGCGGGAATAAAATGCTTCAATCCCTGCCTGGAAAATACCTCAATGCACTCGGGCAGAAAACAGTCACAAACCTCAATACACCCGGGTATACCCAAATTCGTGGGACTAGCCGAGCTCGAATAAAGTGTGTCGCCAGTGTATGAGGTAGCAGGTAGTCAGTGGCTATCACTCCAAAGACAGGTGTGGTAGAACTCAGCAGGGTTCACAGTGTTAAACAGGATAAGACCCCCATGAAAAAGAGCGAGAGAGAAACTCAATAGCACAGATCAGCTAGGTACAAAAATGCTTTGTTTAAAATATAAAGTGTGCACTTACAATAATGCAATTAAAATGGGCTTTTCACACTTGTATAGTGTATGGGAGAAATCGTCTGCCGCACTGGCTCACCGTCCTGCCCCCGCCGACGTCTGTTAGTCCTGCGTCTGACCACAGCTCACAGTGTGTGGCGATCAGATGCCGCAGCTCTGGCACATCCCAGTGAACGTAGCTTCTGACGTCACCTCCGGATCGGGTCTGGCAGTATCTTGGCAGCTGGCGGCATCTCTCCCCTCAGCTCCAAGGTACTCAGGAACTCCCACTATACACGTTTCGCCAGAGGAATCGGCTTCGTCAGGAGTCTCCTAGCTGATCTGTGCTTTGGAGTTTCTCTTTTTTATGGGGGTCTTATCCTGTTGAACACTGTGAACCCTGCTGAGTTCTACCACACCTGTCTTTGGAGTGATAGCCACTGACTACCTGCTACCTCATACCACACCTGTCGGGGAGAGATGCTAATCCCCCTACACACTGCTTGATTATATCTTACGTTTTGTAAGTAAGCCTTCTAAAAGAGCCAAGACTTCATCACATTTACTGAATATAAGAACCTCTTCACTTAGAGTATCTCTGTGTTTTTTGTTTCCCCTTTATGCTCCTCCTGGAATCTGAGAACCAATTTCTACATCTTGGGGACAAGTGAAGACGAATCCCACCAGAGGATTTTGAGCAGGGGGTTCAAATTTATTACTTTCTTGTATTGCACATTTTACTTTTTTGCACTGCACTAGTTTATTTATATTCACTTATATGTATGCATAATTGTGACATACACTGATTATTAATCTATTCATTTTTTAGTATTAAGTAAGAATCACAAACTAATTTTTTTGCGCCTATTTTTCACTTTGTTACAATATATGGAGGAAAAGCAAAGCAAGGCTGACAGACTGATTGCTAAACTTAAGCAGAAATATGAGACGGCACTGCAAGAGGTTTGCAATTGCCATAGAAAGTTGGAAGTATCTCAGAAAGAGGTTCACGCTCACAGCACAGAGCTGGAACACTCTGGCTAGGAAGGCCACGGTCTAAACACAGAGATGTGTACATTGGAGGATGCCTATGAGACGGTCCTAGGGGACATAGAGAATGTAAAGAAATAGATCATAAACCTGAAGGAAGAGGTTTGGAATGTGACAAGTCAGGTCAGTGAAGAGACTGAGAAGCTTCATCAAGTATGAAAAATGAAGAAGCAATTGGCGCAAGAAAACTTAGATATGCAGGAAGCACTGGAGAGTGCAGAAAGAATGCTGCATAAGGAACGTGTCTCCCTGGCAAACCACATGCTGCGGAGTCAGCTGCAAGAGCTGAAGGCGAGTCTACAAGAGTCCAAGGAGAAACAGGCGGATGCCGAGAAGGTCAATATTGAGGCCAAACTTAAAAACAAGCATGAGATTATGATCTCTGGCCTAGAAGACCGTCTACAGTGAGAGGAGAAGCAGCGCCAAGAGCTGTAGAAGAATCGTCGGAAGTTGGAAGGTGACTCCACCGACCTGCATGATTAAATTGCAGAGCTACAGGTGCAGATTGCTGAGCTCAAGATACAGCTCGCCAAAAAGGATGAGAGGGAGGAAGTGTCCGGCCATCAGGTGGCCGACCTGACACTGCGCTATGAGACCGAGATGGCCGATGAGAAGGACCAGCTGCAGCTGGAACTGGACAAGGTCCAGGAGGGGTACCAGCAGTTGCAGGTCAGAAATAGAGAAAAAGAAACAGATTTAAGCCTTGCTCTGAGCCAGCTGGGAGATGTGGAATCACGACTCAACTCCAAAGAAGCTGAACTGGCAACTGCACTGAAAAGAAGTGCAGAAGGACAGCTTCAGGAGCTGAAAACTCAAATAGCTTGTCTTGAATGCTCTTTAAGTGATACCACAAAATAGATGCATGCTGAAATGCTGTGGAGAATGGATTTAGAAAATAAAAGGCAAACACTTAGAGAGCAACTAGCATTTGAAAAGAACGTCCATGAAGGGGAAGTCGGGAAACGGCACGAGACTAAGATAAGCGAAATAGATTCCAGCCGTCAGACAGAATTCGAAAGCAAGCGGGCAGAGGCTGTGCAAGAATTGAGGAAGGACCACGAGGAACAAATTGTGGATTACAAGGAACAGCCGGAATGGACATTCAGTGTTAAGATGGAGAAAGAGATTCCAATGCTAAAAGAGATACGTTGGTCACAGAAGGAGATCATAGAAAATTAACCCAATACCCTCACTGATGACAAAGAGGAAGCAGAAACAGTTGATTTTGATAGTGCTGCTGTTATTCCAGAAGCAGATAGGCACCCTCCTGGGACTACTGAGAACCAACTCATTGATCTGCGATTTAAAAATCCAAACCCTCAATTTCATTTGCTGGGTTCAGATGATTATCAAATTAGTGAAGGCACCCAGGCCCACCACAAAAGATGTTTTAGCCAAGTGGGTGGCAGGACCTACAAATACAGTGGATGGAAAATCCTGATGTTATCAATGTTAGAAATCCAGAAAAGTCATGGGAGCGGGGGATGTAACACCATATGAGAGAAGAAAAATGGAACATAGAACAGTACTGTATGACAGTCGGGGTTCAGTGCTGTAAACATTTGTACGATACATGTGGGAGAAGGAGCAGCTCAGTGTGTAAAGACACTGGCTGGCACTGAGTTTGAAGCAAGGGGAACCTGGTTCAATTCCCGGTGTCGGCTCCTCGTGACCTTGGGCAAGTCACTTTATCTCCCTGTGCCTCAGGCACCAAAAACATAGATTGGAAGCTGTACGGGGCAGGGACCTGGGCCTGCAAAATGTCTCTGTAAAGCGCTATGTAAAACAGCAGCGCTATACAAGAACATGCTATTATTATTATTTTTACAATAATGACTGACTCCTGAGGAAGCGAGAGCGAAACATGTAGAGTCTGAGCCAGCACTCGGCGAAGCAGCTGATCCCGAATGGAGGATCGGCGTTGGGAGGAACGCCATCCACAGCAGCCACGTCATCCGGTCACCTGATTTCAGAACCCGGAAGTGACGACAGCAGTAGCACTGGAGACTCTGAGTGGGTGTGACTCGTCCGGCTCCCGGGAGTCACGGCGGCATTATTATATTGTACAAATGTTTTTAATAGATCATCCCTGATGTACGCCTTTACTGCAGGGGGTCTTTTTTGATAACATATACTTTTAAAAAGTACCATCTGCACTATCCTGGTTTTTGGTTTTCTTCTTTCCCCTGGGTCTTGCTGAGCTGAGTGTACATCCACCCACGTTTACTACAGTTTGCCACAGTTTTGGATATGCCCATATACTGTAACTCTTCCATTTGTGAGTATTAATATTGGAGGTTCCATACAGCACTGAACCTCGAGTTTCTTACAATACTGTTCTATGTCCACTATTCTTCTCTCTCCTATGGTGTTACATCCCCCGCTCTCCAGAATTTTGTGGATGTCTTCTGTGGAGGATACTGGAAACATATCCTGTTCCAGAGTTTTGAGTGGATGAGTATACTATGTTCTATTTATTTGATATCACCATTATCACCTGTTTTTTAATGTATTGGTATATACATTATATTCACTAGTGTATTATCACTATTATTATTATGCACTGTAACTCTGTTTTTTTATCACTTAACAGTCTATCAGATCACTATATGTGACATTAACTAGTCACATATTTTATTATTCACAAGTGTTGAGCACCACTTTCTGCTCTTTTGAAGTTATCAATGTTGACTGTGTGCATAGAGAAGCAATTATGTCTCCAAAACCGGAAGGCCTGGTAATTGCCCTGAAGGGAAAAGTTTTCAACTGGAAGACAAGGAAAAGATGGAAAGAGGGGACGTCTCCGATGCTGGTGCACGGTAATTGTGCACAGGTCGCTCCATAAGGCAATGTTGCGCTGGGGAGGGGGATATGTGACTGAGTCACTGTCCTTGTGGACTAGAGAGCTCGTGAAGTGTGTAGGTTCTAGCGTGCAAGAGAGTTTCCTATGTGGAAGCTTGCTGCACCTGGAACTAAGTAAGCCAGCACTCCTAAATGAAGGTTTAAAAGGCAGGAAGTGCCCTGCACAGGAGAGACTGCGTTTCCCCAGCAAGGGGAGAGATTGACTTTCTCCCAGCCAGGAAGGACGCTGGCTGCTCTGGTTCCCCAGCCTTGCAGGAAGCATGGCTGCTGAGACCCCCACCCAGGACATTGAATTCTTCGTGCTGGACAGAGCCCTGCTCCCCGGAACCGACATTCCTGAATTCCTAGAGGGAATGACCTGGAGCCCTGGGATGGATTCCCCAGCACCTAAAAGATAAGAACTCTTTTGGCATATATTACTTTAGTTATTGTTATGATCTGGAAGTAGGATAGCTACCCAGGTGGGTAGGGAGAGGCCTGCCTGTGTAGTTAGTTTCCTTAGCAGTAATAGGATTTTATTTTATGATTTGTTTCACCTTAAAGGGACAGGGTGCCCATTATTTTCTTTGGTGGTCTAATACAGGGTTGCGCAAGCTGGGGGGACAGATTTTAGGGGGGGGGCACGGCGGTTACAGAGGCCTCGTGCTATTCAGCGCGAGGCCTCTGTAAATTAACTTACCAGGTCTCGCGTCCATGCGTCTCCATGACGACAGGCATCAAATGATGCCAGGGGTCATGTGACGTCACATGACCCCACTGCGTCATTTGCCGCTCGTCGCCATGGCAATGCGGCGCACCAAATTATGCCGTAGGTCACGTGACGACACGTCAAATTACGCCATGTTAATCGTTACGCCTTTCTTTCCATCCCACAGGAGCCGGTGAAGCCGGAAGAAGGCTGGGACATGGCCAACCGGATCGGAGCCTTCCGATACATGGAGTGCTCTGCGAAGATGAAAGACGGAGTAAGGGAAGTGTTCGAGATGGCCGCGCGGGCAGCCCTGCAAGCCAGGCACGGAAAGAAGAAATCCACGTGTCTTCTCATCTAATGGAAAATGCCACATAAAAGGACAAAAACCCATCCCCACACTCCAGGGAGAGACGGGGGAGCCAGCATATGAAGAGGGGAGCCCCATGGCATTGAATACTCACAAAAAATCCTTGAAGTGATGTTTATTAATCTTTAGTGTTCTTACTGGCCTTTATTTATCTTTTTCATTTATTCTGTAATGAGTTAAGAGAATTTATTTGAATAAAAATATAATCTTGCTGCCAGTATTTTAAAGCTGATCTTTTTTCCTTTGATATATCTATATATCAATCAAATATAATATATAATGTCACTGAGTTAGCAGCACCAGACTATCTCTGACATTCCACTCTAACTACTAACTACAACTTCTTTTGGTTTGACAATAATTTTCTTCTGCAGCTGTGTGCGACCGCCATGGATCTCAGGTTCGCACCAAGTTATGCCAACCTGTTCTTGGGCATTTGGGAGGAAGACTGGATTTGATCCAACAACCCATTTGGTGCAAACCTGGTCCTCAGGCGTAGATACATAGATGATGTTTTGTTTGTATGGCAGGGTGATATGGAATGTTTGAATAATTTCATTTTATATCTAAACTGTAACAATCTAAATCTGAAATTTACTTCAAAAATAAGTAAACAAGAGAGAGAATTTCTGGACCTTGTCTTGTACATTGAAAATAAAGGGGTGTGTGCCAAGCACACATGTAAGTGAAACTTCTCTGTGTGTTTTGTAAATGAACTAAAGTTGACATACTGATGATCACTATACAATCAAAGACAGTAATGAGTGTAATTTGGTTACTTTATTTCTGACATGACATTACCAGTGTATCATGTTTAATACATGATACTATTAATTTATGATAACTAAAGTAAGAGACATATCTTTGATCGTAAAGTTTCCAAATGGTGTGGAAAGACTGCATCAATTGTTGAACCTGATCTTGTAGTTGCAATGGCTGGATTGGTGTTGAGAGTTAAATTAAATGTTTGTTTCATGAATGTAATGAGAGGCAGGGATTCAACGGAGTGAAAGTTGATGTTAAAGTCACCACTTAAAATGATGGGTATTGGAGGATAGTCTTTGTGCAATGAGACTGCACCGGCAATTAAGTATGGTAGCATAATGAAATGGAGGAAGTTGATGATATTGTCGAGGCGTGTGTTTGGTGATATATATATATATATATATATATATATGACGGTTGAGAGGATAACTTGCCCATTGGGTAACACGTACTCAGCAGCGCATCTGTCTCCAACCGGTGTAACAGTGACTGGTAAGTCTGTCATCTGACAGTGTATTATGTCTAGATGAGGTGTACTAACGTGCAGTATTCATATTGTTATGGTATATGGCAACTCCACCACCAAATTTTTACGTTTAAACTGTACCACACAATGGAAGTTAGGAATAGTAACTTTTTCAGCATTGAAGTAAGATGTGGCACTGTTGCTGTTCTGGACCAAGCACACCCTGATGGATGCGTAGGGACAGGCAGGTTAACTCAATCCCATATATCAAGCAACGAAACCTTCTTACTTGCTGAAGTGTTTATTTGGGGCAACAACATACAAATAAAAAGGGGGGAAAAGTACTGAGGGAACACTGGGACATGAGAGCAATAGAGGGGAAGGGGAGCTATGAGGGAAGTGGCCTAAATGCAAGATATAGGAATAGGTAAAAACCAGTAACTTTACCAGAATAGAAGAGATGACTGCTCAACATGGCTGCTGTACTAAGGCTGGGCTTATAGTGACAAACTATATAAGAAAAGACACACTTACTTGGGCACGGTGGTAAAAAAAAGCTACTCTCCTAGGTGCAGGGAATTCTACATAAGGATTTTCCCCTGACTGAGACTCAGCCTGCAATGTCCTAGAACTGAAATCAGCCTGCAGTTCCAGACGCCACCCCTCCCCTCTCTCCAGAGGTCTGGATTTTTAACTCACTAGACTTGGTGCTTAGAATCTTGCTTAGAATCTGCAAATCTGATTGGCTCAGGGGTTTATAATACTTCTGAGTTTCATTCACAGAACTCTGCAGCCAATCCGGGCATGGGAACATGTCCCACCAGCCAATCAGAGTGGGGCTCGTCTGGCTGATGATGTCAGAGGCAGGGGGCGTGATGAGCCAGCTCGGGACACCCTGTGGGCAGGACATATGATCTGGCCAATAGGAAAAGCACCTACGATCACCATCTTTTTCTTATCCAGCCAATTGCCTCCTGCTGGGTAGGCGCCACTGAGTCTAGCAGACCAGAGGGTCCCCCTCCTCCCCCCCCACAGGGGTCTCTGTTCTCTGGACCCAGTACTCCGCCCTGCCCCATCCACTTAGCACCCCGACACCTCTCAACATCCCGTCTCCTCTTTCATCCTACGGATTCTATGCAGACTAGCTGGCACCTTAAACATATGCCCCAGCTGACTGCATAGAGCCTTATAGTAAGTGTAAAAAAACACCATAAGTCATACTTTATTACAGCATACATTTTGTGGTACCTCATATTCGGTTGGGATACCTTGGCACAAACTGGGGTACCCCCCTTAACCTAGGGATTCCCTCGGCTACAGGGATACCTGTTCATCCCTGTGCCTCATTTTACCGCACACAAAGCATATATGTACTTAACACACTTTGTTAATAAAATATACACTTAAAAAACCTAAGTCTTTCTGGTATGGGAAATAGAATAAAAAGCTGCACTTTACTTTTCCCCAGCCATACCCCCCCACACACTGTTGCATAGACTTAGTATGGATTCTAAGAATCCCCTCACAACCTTATATGTATGGTTGGAGCACCTCAGAACCCCTATACTGGCTCTGGGTAACCTGTGTATCCCCATTAAGCTAGGGACCCCTTGACTGTTTCAGGGGACACATCACATCCCGATGCCCCTTTTACCTTTCTAGCTGTGCTGAAGCAGGGAACCAACCCATTAACCCCTATATAGGTTCTGGGTGACCTGGGCATTTACTGCTTATCCCCATTAACTTAAAACAGGAACCTACGTTAGTCTTGTGCTTTAGTGACGTGGAGCTGATCTTATACACCTCACATCCCTATGACCCTTTTACCCTTGTTGTCTGCGCTGAAGCAGGGAACCCATAGTGGTGAGTCACGAAAGTGTTTTCAAGGGGATATATTGCCAGGACATGTGCCTACATGTATCCAGGAATCAGACCTGATTCCTGGGTACATTTTTAGGGGAACCAGCAACTCTGGACCCTGACTAGCTAGGCACATTCTGACAACCCTTTCTCCGCAAACGCCCCTTGAAACTCATACCACAGCAATCTCTACTTGCTGGCACTCCTGGAAAGGTAAAACCACATAAAATACTTTTTTGTCACACAATACATTTTACGCATTACACAGTACTGGGCTCAAGAGCTGACGCTTCTTGAACCCTTATTATGGATTAGGTGTTAACCAAATGGCCTTAAACCTTTATTTGAGAGTCTGATTACCCCCCTACTGTCAGATTATCCCTCCACCTCCCATTTATATTTGAAAAATCTTGATAAAAATATAAGTTTAAAAAAAAAAACCATGCCTTCTCCACCAAAAGTTGGTTTCAACATTGCCAGTGATCTGTTTAAGTCGGGCGTCCATTTGAGACAACAACTCTGCACCTATCATACTGACTTCATCGATGATGGGCACGCTAACATATTTGAAGAGTGTTCAATACAGTTGAGCTACTTCAAGTGAAAGTGGCAAATTTTGAGAAATGGATATCTTCAGAGCGGGTTCCCTGAGGAAGAGAACGAACTTCTTGAAACGCAAAGGGTGTCCTTCACGAGCCACCGTATTACACGAGTGATGTCATCGGAGTCCCAAAACTCGAGAGTCAGATCCGGTTCAACGGAGCTTACAGAGAACGAATTAAAACAGGAACCACATATATCAGGACACAGCCTAGACCAGGGGAGCGCGAACTTTTGAAGCAGCGCCCCCCTGCCAGGCCTCCCCCGGTCTCGCGTCCCCTCTCCTCACTTGCAATAGCGTCAAATGATGCTCCGGGGTCACGTGACGTGCCATGGAGACGCGCCTGAATCACAGTAAGTGTTGTGGTTGCAGAGGCCTCACGCGGTCCCCCGGCATTAATTTAAATGCCTGGGGGGAGAGCACGGGACGTCTGCAATCGCCTGCACCCCCCCAGACAAATCTCCCGCCCCCAAGTTTGCACACCGCTAGCCTATGCTATCAGCAGCCCGCAGTGGGAAGAAGGGGTACCAACAAAGTGGGGAGCGGACAACCCCCGGAGGAGGACTCCACACACCCCAGGTGATGCGGACAACATAGACTGCAGCTACTAAGTGCTTGGACTGAGGTTACCTGCAATGCAAAGCTGGAAAGCTCAATATTCAACCGCGCCGAACACCACACGTCTGTGAGTTGGTAATCGCATTGTCTCTTTTATCCATTTATTAAACAATATTGCACTCTTTTGCTCTTTATATCCCTTTTTCAAGGAACAGTTCACCATTCTCTGAGGACTGCAGGAGAAGCCTATACATCAATTCCAAGGGCTCTGATTTAAGCCAAGTATCACTGCCTTCAATATTATTGTAGAGACTAAGGGCCTCATGCAGTAAGCAGCGAAAAAATGCATTAGCCAGTTTAGCAAGTAGCCATGTTTTTGGCGTGTTAACCTCGCTGTATGCTGTAAGGGGCGAATCCCTGGCGAATGAATGCGCCACCACCATTTGATAAAATGGCTAGTAACCGGTGGCGAGATGGCTGCCTGGCGAGAATCTGCCGAGAAGCCGTCCCCTGCCGAGATGTGTTTGCAGCAGAGAGAGATCCGCTGCTCTCTCTGCGCAAACATCGGCACATTAAAAATTATTTTAAAAATACATTTTTATTCATAGTGTAGATGTGCAGAGGGTCTCCGGAGCTGAACCGCATTGGTTTCAGGTCCGGGGACCCCCTGCTTCCTGAGATACAGGCCCCTTTATGAGGTGCCGGTATCCCTCTGCATTTAAAGGTCCCGATCACGTGACCGCGGAATGTAAACAAAGCAGAGGGATACCGGCACCCCATAAAGGGGTCTGTATCTCAGGAAGCAGGGGGTCCCCGGACCTAAAACCAACGCGGTTCAGCTCCGGAGACCCTCTGCACATCTACACTATGAGTAAAACATATATATAAATACACAATCATTCCTTACCTTTGCGGCTATCTGCTACGGTAACGAAGCAGCATGAATATTTTTTTAATAATACTGTACAGTGAGCAGGGGGTCCCCTGAGCTGAACCGCATTGCTTTGTGGACCAGGGACCCCCTGCTTCCCGAGTTACAGGCCCCGGTATGTGTGATCGGGTGGGCAGTGTCGGCGCCATGTTTATAGCGTCCCATACGCTACGTGCCCGCAATAAACATGGCGTCGACACTGTAACCAATGCCCCAAACCGGGGCCTGTAACTCGGGAAGCAGGGGGTCTCTGAGCCACAAATCAATGCGGTTCAGCTCAGGGGGCCCCCTGCTCCCGCACAATATTATTAAAATACATTAATGCTGCTTCATTACCATAGCGGATAGCCGCTAAGGCAATGAAGAGGTTAACGCATAATTGTATGTTTATTGGGGACAATTGCCCCCAATAAACATAGCAATACACAACATACAATACAGTAATGGGCAACATTACTATTATCCACAAATGGATAATAGTGCAGTTGTCCATTTAAAATACATACAGAACAAAAGACATTAAATACATATAGCACTCACCCATGTGCGGCTGCCACGATAAAGGCCATCCTCATCTTCATCCTGCCCATGCCCCATCCGCTTCTGCAAAACAGAAACAAGAATTAAAACATCCAATGTAATGTCCCCTAACCCCTTAATCACCATAGCGGTTATTAACCGCTACAGTCATTAATGGGTTAACCCACCCTCACCCACATACCCTACCCCACTACCCCCCCACCCCCTGAGGCCTAACCACCCTCACCCACTACCCACAAGGGAGGCCTACCCACATACCCTTGGGGCCAATACCCCCTGCCCCCACCCCACCACATACAGTACAGTAATGTGCCAAATAACTATTATCCACATAGGGATAATACATTATTTGGCCATTATTAAACACATTAACTAGCATATTAAAAGAAAGAAAATTCTACTGACCTCATCAATAAGAAGGCCCCATCGGCAGCATCATCCTTGTAGTCCGTTGCCAAAATAATACATAGCCAATACATTGCAATGACATTCACATATCAATGAACCCCTTAATCACCTTATCGGGTACTAACCGCAAAGGTAATTAAGGGGTTAAGCCATCCTGGCAATACTACTTATCCATAACATCCTCAATGAAATACAATGCAATTTCCTAAACAAATGAAATGTAATCATCCAATCTAAAGCATCACATGCCAATCCAAAGTCTCAAATGCCACTTAAAGCTGCAGTTCAGTCAATATCCTGCACGTGTGTTTTTTTTAATAAATCAGTTCTGTAGTAAGAAAAAATACTTTTAGCATTTTCTGTTTTAAAAAAAATAACTTTGAAAGACCAATTTTCTTGTATTCTATTTTAACAGCCATTTACTAAGGCACTGCCCCTTCATGTCCTGTCACAAGCCCTGGCACACCCCTTTGTCAGCCCTGCCCTCCCTCTAGCACATGTCAGTGCAGGAGTGCTCATGAATATTCATGAGCTTCCACTGAGAGACAGAAGCAGAAGAAAAACAGATCCCTTCACTAATGATGTCACCAAATTTCGCCATGGAGAACGAATTGACCTGCAGCTATACAGTTCTTTAGGTAATTAGAGATTGCCCACATGAAACTATTGAAGTAAAAAAATAAAAAAGACTGAACTGCAACTTTAAAACTTTGCATTTACATTGTATACATGCTGCATAAAATGTAAGCTACATGTAGACGCTGCAAATCAATGTTAACAATACAATATTTCAAATAAAATAGCATTACATCAAAAGAAGTATACTATGTAATCCAATAAAGTCACCATCAATCAATTACACACATCTATGCATAGCAGCATACCCACAGTCATTTAAAATAGTGCAAATCAAGTTTATAAAACAATATCAATTCTTACCCTGTATGTATATCTCTCTCTAGACATACATACATACATACATACATACATACATACATACATACATACATACAGTGGCAAGAAATGATGTACAATAAAAAAAAAACACATGTAAAAAGCAACAAAAAACACAGTTACATTAAATACATTTCTTTAGTTCACTAACCATTACTTGACCCACTCACCGACTCCCGTTGAACAGCTTACTCTCGAACCAATCCACGAACAGGAACCCATAAAATAATAAACCAGAAAATAATAAACATTAAAATAATAAAACACGACAATCCAGGGGTCTTCAACTTCTAATCCATCTTCATCTGTATTCTTGTTTCTTCTATCTTCTTCCAGGGTCTTCTTCCCGTCGGCTGCCACGCCCTGGTCTTCTTTCTTCGCCGGAGGTCCTTCCTCCTCGGCGTCTGGCTTCAAAATGAGACGACATAGGCTTTTAAAGGCCTATGACGTCATATTTTCGTCATGGTTCCCACGGCCCTGATTATCTCCAGAATATCTTGAGACATCCTTGGCCACCAGAAATTCTGACGAATGAGATCAGTAGTCTTCTTAAAACCTGGATGACCTGCAGATTTAGAGGAGTGACCCCAAGACAGGACCTCTGGATCAAATTTGGATGGTACAAAGAGTTTGTTGTCGGGAACGACCAAGTCCTTGGGAATGCGTCTCTGGGAGTGCAAAATCTTGTCAAGATTCTTGAAAGTAGACGTGGCGAGAATCCTCTCATGTGGAAGGATAGTCTCCAACGATTCCTCTGGCCTCTCTTCAGAAGAATATATACGGGAGAGTGCGTCTGCCTTTACGTTCTTGGTCCCGGGAATATAGGACAGGTGAAAATCGAATCGAGAAAAAAAAGAGCCCAACGAGCCTGTCGTGGACCAAGGCGTCGAGCGTTCTCTATGTAAAGAAGGTTCTTGTGGTCCGTGAGAATAGTAAATGGCTCTTTCGACCCCTCCAGCAGGTGTCTCCACTCTTGAAGAGCCATCTTCACGGCCAGAAGTTCCCTGTTACCCACGTCATAGTTCCTCTCGGCAGACGAGAATTTCTTGGAAAAATATGCACAGGGATGTAACTTATCTTGGGGCGTGGGTCTCTGGGAAAGAACGGCACCAGCGCCGCAATCAGAAGCGTCGACCTCCAGGACGAAGGGAAGTTCGATGTTGGGATGACGGAGAATAGGTGCGGATATAAAGGCTTCCTTGAGTGTCTCGAAGGCGGAGATGGCCTCGGGTGACCAAGCAGAAGGATCAGCTCCTTTTTTGGTGAGCGCAGTGAGGGGTGCCACAATGGTGGAAAAACTCCATATAAACTTACGATAGTAATTAGCGAACCCTAAAAAACGTTGTATGGCTTTGAGAGAGTTGGGTCTTGGCCATTCAGTGACTGCTTGAAGTTTACCGGAGTCCATCATAAACCCCTCATCGGAAATGATATACCCCAGGAACGGAGTAGAGGTCGTATGAAAGGTGCACTTCTCCAGTTTGGCGTACAAATGGTGTTCACGGAGACGGGAAAGGACGTAGGAGGTGTGGCGTATATGGTCCTGGAGATCTTTGGAAAAAATCAGGATATCATCCAAGTATACAATAACAAAAATATTGAGTACCTTACGAAAGACGTCGTTGATGAAATCCTGGAAGACAGCGGGAGCATTACATAAGCCGAAAGGCATTACTAGATATTCGTAGTGTCCACTACGCGTGTTGAAGGCCGTCTTCCATTCATCCCCCTTCCTGATGCGCACCACGTAGATCCAACTTGGAAAAAATCTTGGCCCCCTGTAATTTATCGAACAGTTCGGTAATAAGGGGAAGGGGGTAACGATTTTTAATAGTGATGTGGTTTAAACCCCTGTAGTCGATGCAAGGCCTCAACGACCCGTCCTTTTTCTTGACGAAGAAAAACCCAGCCCCTGCTGGGGAATTGGAGTGACGAATAAAGCCTTTCTTGAGATTCTCCCGGATATATTCATCCATAGCGTGAGATTCTGGTAACGACAAGGGGTAGGTCTTGGACTTGGGTAGGGAGTAACCTGGAACTAGATCGATCGGACAATCGTAAGTCCTGTGTGGCGGCAAGAGGTCTGACTGTACATTATTGAAAACGTCCCGGAATTGATGGTAAACGGAAGGTAGAATAACTTCGGGAACAGAGGTATTGGCCAGCAGTTGATGAGTCTCGCCTGACCTCGGCCTCCAAGAAATGGGGGCAGAGGAAGTCCAGTCAATGAGAGGATTGTTAAGCTGTAGCCAAGGAAGACCAAGGGTGATGGGTATCCCAGGAGCGTGAATGGCATCGAGAACTAAGATCTCCTTGTGCAGATGTGAAGACAGAAGCAAGGGAGCCGTCTCTAAGGAGATGTGGGCCGGGGTAAGAGGACGTCCATCGATACCGATGAGTGCGATGGGAACCTTCTTTCTCACGAGTGGTATGCGGTTTAACCTGGCGAATTCAAGATCCACAAAGTTTCCTCCAGCTCCTGAGTCAATGAAAGCGGTGGTAGAAGTCTTGAACTTATCGCCTGAAAGGGAGACTGGAAATGTAAGTTTCTTAGGGAGTTCACCTTTAGAAAGGGGACGTGGAGACATTACACCCAGAGAGAGCCCCTCTGTACTCACTGGGTGTTCCCATCGCGGACGCAGTGGACACTCCCGAACCAGATGTTCCATGGATCCGCAGTAGAAACACAATCCCCCGGCATGGCGGAACTGCCGTATCGGTGTGCGGATGCGTTGTACCCCCAATTGCATTGGCTCTGGCAACTCCAGTGCAGGAGTGTTGCTAGGAGTACTGGAGAACGGAACTTGAAAGTTATGGACGCGAGTGCGCTGACGCTCTGAGCGGCGTACCTAGATACGTTGATCCACTCGGACAGCCAAATCAATGAGGACCTCCAATTGATCCGGCCTGGATTGGCGAGAGAGTTCATCCTTGATGGGATCTGCCAGGCCTTGCCAGAACACGGAGACGAGAGCCTCTTGTCCCCAGTTAGTCTTGGCTGCTAGAGTCCGGAATTCCACAGCATACTGCGTCACCATTCGCCGTCCCTGAGTGATCTGGAGGAGAGAAACAGATGCCATCTCCCGACGAGCGGAAGAATCGAATACTTGTTGAAACTCAGCTTTAAATGCCGGGTAATCTTGGGTAAGGTCAGAACGTGGCTCCCAAACCGCGGAAGCCCAAGCCAGGGCGCTGCCAGTGAGGAGGTTATAAATGTAGGCTACCTTCTTGTGATCAGTATTGTAGAGATGGGGAGCCATTTCAAACTGCACCTCACACTGGTTTAGGAAACCCCTACAATCTTGCGGTTCACCTGCATAAGGCTTGGGGGGAGGAATCCTTACATCTTAGCTGCTAACTGCGCTTGCGGAGTGGGGGCTTACATCTGGCGGGGTCGCGGTCGGTACCCTGTCTGAGAGTACTGCGACCTGGCGTGTAAGTGTCACAATTTGATCCGCCATGGCCTGGTTATGCTGAAGCAGATTAGAGAGAAACTGTTGAAGTTCGGTCTGGTCTGCGTCTTGTGGGCTCGACATAATGTTACGCCGGTGCTGCCCGCAGACCAGACCCGTCCCCTGTGCTGAGGTGGGACGTAGGGATACACGCACCCGCAGCAAAGGGAGCACGTCCGGAGTGTGGTGTTAGTGTTGCCAGGCCAGGTATAGTAATGAAGACAATACTTGCCGGTACCGGTAGTAGAGGAGGAGTAGTATTTGCCGTTGCCAAGATCAGGGATAGGAGAGTTGCGGATGATCGAAGGTATAAGCCGTGTTACAGGGATGCCAGAAGTTACAAAGTCCAAGTAGAGCCGAAGTCGAGAGCCAGAGGGGGTAGTCGTCCAATCCGCGTCAATACCTGTGGAGTCACTGAGAGAGTAGTCAAATGCTTCCATACAGAACTATGTCGAGTGACGAGTGATGGGAAGCACAGGCATAATAAAGCTGGGCAGGCCAATGGGAAAAGGGGGCAGGCCTGGAGGACTGCAAGGAGTCCTCCCTGATTTGTCGTCTTTCCTTTAAACAGTCGCTGTATCTGCTGTTATTCTCCGACCCTGTGTTGTTGCTGACGTTACTGTGTGAGAGATCCCCCTCTGTCTCACTATTGTGTGTGTGCGCGTGCTCTCTTCCGCCCCTCTCTGCTGTGAACAGACACTAAGGATTGATTTTTGTTTTTTGCGACAGAAAACATCCCTGAGAAGTGGACCCCGAAGGTAAAACATTTCTGCCCCAATGTACCGATCATCCTGGTGGGGAACAAGAAAGACCTGCGTAACGATGAGCACACTCGCAAGGAGCTCACCAAGATGAAGCAGGTCTGTACCCCTCCTGCATGTCTTTTCTCCCTGCTTCCCAGGGTACGTACCGCTAAAGGTGCTTCCGCCGCTATCTCAATACCACAAGGCATGACATCACAGCTTCCTTTTGGCCTGTGAGACCTTTAAATGGCCATATTTAGTGCCCAGCCTTAGCGGTTACTGGCAGTCCCTTCAGAGCTAAGGATCTCGGGAAGCAAGGGCTTACCATAGCTGAAATGAACATCTTTCTGGAGACCCCCAGCTTACCCACTGGGGCAACAGCAAAGTCTACGCAAACATGAACCTTTAAAGGGAGCTGATCATGGCCCCCCGAGTGACACAAAATGGCCACAGTGTCGGAGTCTCTGGCAGCCAATAGAAAGTTGCAATGTCATCGGGGGTTATGTTGCAGCCTTTTATTTGTGACCCTGCAGACATGGCACAAAAAACTAAATATATCAGGACACAGGTTCCCCGGGGGGAATTTCTTTTTAGTGTGGGCTCTGAATTAATGGGGGCCGCTTTTTATTA
The DNA here is from genome assembly GCF_040206685.1 of Ascaphus truei. Taxonomy (NCBI): domain Eukaryota; kingdom Metazoa; phylum Chordata; class Amphibia; order Anura; family Ascaphidae; genus Ascaphus; species Ascaphus truei. Next base: position 72,586 of record NW_027457211.1, on the reverse strand, counting down.
ATGAGGTGCTTCCTGTAACCTTGGCCCACCAGGCCCCTGTCAGAGTGGATATGGATATACGCTTCTCCTCAGCAGAGGCTGACGTCACAAAAGGGACTGAACCTTTATAGCGGCAATTTGCTGTGTTCCACTTAAATATAGATTCTCTCTCGCTATTCTCTGAGACTGGCAACATTCCCACTTCAGAGATACCAAGCCCTGAGCAGCAGGCCACCAGGGGCTGATTAAAATGGCGGCAAAAGATAAACTTCCAAACCACAGCAGCCGCACTGCAAACATGACGTTGTTACATTAAGATCCCCTCGTTAAGGCTGAGCCCGTTTGTAACCACAGAAGTTAGAAGGGTTTGTCTTTAGTTGCTTTGGTTACATGTTTTCTGCATGTTTATTACGTTTGGCTTTACGTTTGTTTAACCATTTGGCTGCCAGAGGGTCTGCAACGCATTGCTCGGCACAGTTACTGGCGCCTCTGTTAGGGAAGGGGACTGTTTTAGACCTGTAATGTGTTTCCTATGTAAGTGCTGGTAGTTGGAAATAAAATTGGACATACAGCACTGCCGGGATGAAGTCCCCTGCACCCAAACTTCAGTTCCTGAGAAAAGAGGCTCATACTGGGATTCAAACTGACCTCACCTACTTCAAAGGCACTAACCCTTGCATTGCAATTCATTGTTCCTGTTGGTCTGTGATGTATTGGCTCGTAATGTAGTATCACACCGTTCTCCGGAGAGCCGCTCACCATGTTAATCGTTCCGCTGTTCTTTCCGTCCCGCAGGAGCTGGTGAAGCCGGAAGAAGGCCGGGACATGGCCAACCGGATCGGAGCCTTCGGATACATGGAGTGCTCTGCGAAGATGAAAGACGGAGTGAGGGAAGTGTTCGAGATGGCCACGCGGGCAGCCCTGCAAGCCAGGCGCGGAAAGAAGAAATCCACGTGCCTTCTCATCTAACGGATAAACGCCACATAGCACACGACAGAAACCCATCCCCACACTCCTGGGGGAGCGCTGGGGGCGGGCCAGCGTGCGAAGAGGGGAGCCCCAGGGCATCGGCTAGTCACGAAAAAATCCTTGAAGTGATGTTTATTAATCATTAGTGTTCTTACCGGCCTTTGTCTTTGGTTTTCATTTATTCTGTAATGAGTTAAGAGATTTTATAAAAAAAATAAGTCATCTTGCTGCCAGTATTTAAAAGCTAATGTTTTTTTCCTTTGATATATATAAATATATTATATATAACTTCACTGTGTTAGCAGCACCAGACTAACTCTGACATTCCACTCTAACTCCAGCCCTGAAACTAATTGGGGTCACAATGTTCCCCAGCCATAATTAACAAAGGGCAGAGGGTTTACCCTTTAAAACAACACCCCATTGATAATAATTCCAGCTATTCGGGGATTTTGTAGAGTAACGGCGAATGTAATCCTCCATCTTGTCTGCGCATCGGTCTTGACTTCCAACAACGTAGCTACTGGTGATCAGTTCAGTGGGAGAATTTAAGATGGCAGGATTGGCGCTTACAACTTGGGGCTTTTCAAAGCTGTCAACGAGTGTCCTGGGTATAATAGTAAAGGTGCGCTTCAGGAGTTGGGTTACAGTAAGACAAGATGTCCCCGAAGCTGAAGCTACGTATTAAGGAGTAACAGCCTGGAGAATACACATCAGTGGCAGTCGTCCCATCCGCTGTTTCCTCATTAATTTGACGGAATTAGTTGTTTGCCTGTTGGAGCCGTCACTCCCTGCTTTACCCTGTTAGGCCATCACACCGTGATACGCCGCTGGAAACATGAGCTAGAGATGTGGGGTTTAGAAGTAATTGATGGGATCTCTGGCGCGAGAGGAGTACAGAAGTTATTTTCCCATCAAATCATTACCCCCTGGGATGCCAAATGGTCAATAAGGGGGTTTATATTTTGACTGTAACTGCTGCAGTGGCCGGAAATAAAACAGAAGTCCCTACAGTGACCTGTCCATCACATTTTGTGGCATTCGTAAATAAGAATAATTTCTACAATGGTTTTTTTACCTCGTTTTCTAAAGCCTGTTTGCTTGGAGCAGTGAATCCCTTTGCAGTTAAAAGTAAGTAGGTTTCTGCTCTGGCAAAATAACTCCTGTAGTGAATTGCAGACAGTCCAATCTAGAGAATCAAACGGCAGTTAATAACATGGGTTAGAGCGCTATTTCACTGAGTCATTCTTACTGAGGATCCTTTGCAGTGTTTGCGGGGCAGAGGGACTGCAAATTACGTACAGAGACATCATTTTACTCTAGAAATCCTCATTGGGGGATAAACACTTTTTTAACCATTTGCTGCCAAAGAGGCCGACAGCTCACTTTGTTTCTTCGCATTGCAAACACTCTGTGTTGAGATTGGGGGTGGGGCAGGTTAGGAGCTAAATATTGAAGTGTTTGAACACTATTTTATGCTAAAAATGCACCCCTCTTCTTCCCCCCTCTTCTTCCCCCCTCATCCCCCTCCTTGCACATTGCACGGTAACCGTAGTAACCTGCCGCGATACCTTGTGATACCTTTTTCATACAACGAATAGTAACTGCTGGCCTTATTAATCTGTCTGGACGGAGCACGGGTGAGAGTTGAACCGTGCACGTGAAGAGACCTCCGAGGTTTGTTAAACACTGATTAAACTGTAAATAATTTGGTTCATTAAACCTTAGGCTGTCCCTATTGATGTACAAGTCGTTACCTGTATTTGTTCGTCCTGCTATTTGTCCTCCTTTTTTTGGAGACGATGTAGCAGGGGATGTGAACATAAGAGTGGGAGCCCTCTTCACGTCTTTGAGGGGGGGAGGGGAGAGAGCTGGTGGTGACCACATGGCCACTACCCAAAGGGTTAAAATGTCTGAATCTAGAAGGGGTGTTCAGGTTACACGTTACATAATTTGATGCGGCTGGGAAGATGGGTCATAAGAACTGACCGAATTCCCCATTACACAATGAATCTCAACACAACATACAGGAACATTGAATGTGTTCATCTAACAGATGTACGTTGGACCCACAGAGCACTTTACCCAACGAGGACCTTTCGGCTATTGAGCAAACTGGTCTTTTAGCCCACGGGTGGCTAATTGCAGTCTGCCAAGGCCACCATGATGTCGTTTTGACGATATCCCTGCTTCAGCACATGTGGTGCAGTTGACTGAGGCATCTGTGCTGAAGCAGGGATATCCTTAACCTGACCTGTTGCTGGCCCATCAGGATTGGAGTTGGCCTCCCCTGCTTTAGTGACTGAGAAAAAACCCTCTGTAACCTATTTAGTTTGGAATGATGAATATTTTAGATCGCAATTTGGTGTCTCATGATGCGTCTCCCAAAAAATATCTGAGGTTCTCTAACTCCCGCCCAGGGCGCTGAAAATGTTTTACCAGTTGTGTAAATGGGCTTGTCTCACGTCTGCTTTCACTATTCGAGGCGAAGGGTGAGAACCAAACTCCCTCCCTGCGCTGATGAAGCTCTGTGTTTTTTGTATAATTGGAATACCTAACTGTTACTTGTAATCTCTGGGTAAGAATATTATTATTATTTTTTTTTAAAATAAAGTGTTCTTGAAAATGTCCACGAAAAAAAATTTGAGTTAAGAATGTTTGTCAGGAAATAAAAAATAAAAATCATTTATTGTGTAAAGGGCTTGTTTTCTGGTCTATTTGTATTGTCATTAACCGTTCTGGAACTGAAGGGGTTATCTCCAGTGTGTAGATAGAATATTAGAGCAGCAGTCCACACTGATTGCCTTTTTACTTGCATTACTTTGAGGTCGCCTCACGCCTTGATTTTTTATTTTTTAAATCCCATGCGGCGTTCCTTAGGTATAAGGGTTTGAAATGTGATGTGTCCTGGAGATTAAAATGGAGTTCTCACCAGAGCCCAGTGTAATGTAAAGGTTGCGCTAATAACCGCAGCTGTTAGTTGAAGCAATCATAATTTCCTGTTCACCATGGCAGTGGGCATCGTAGGGTTAAGTCTATCCCGAGCGGAGTAGGACAGGAAATTGAATTCTTGCAGGTAGGCCATAAAAGGCCCCTCCCACTAACTGCAGATAGTCTGGATGCTCCCATAGCTGAAAAATACAACTGATGTATATTAGGCATACATGGGGAGGGAACTGTGCCCACTGCCACGGTTCCAGGAAAAGAAAATAACTGTAAGTTGGTTACATTTTCTCCTTGTCTGTCAGCACCATGGGTTATAGATGACACCTTCGGAGGTAGGGCAGGATGAAGCTTTATTGTGCCCTTTTAACTGCAGTGGTTTTGTTGTGTTTCCTGATAAGAGCTTGTACTGTGTATTTGTAGGCGGTTCCCTCAGGGGGTCTCTAAACCAGGTACCCCACCATTGGGTATAGCTGTTTTTCCTTTACAGGCGGTAGAGTTGCTTATCACTGGGGCCAAGATGTTGGACAGTGGCTCTGTGCAAAGACACTGACGGTAAACATGACATCGAGTGTGAAGCAGGGGAACCTGGTTCAATTCCCAGTGTCTGCTCCTTGTGACTTTGGACAAGTCACTTTATCGCCCTGTGCCTCAGACACCAAAATCAACCCAAACCCCCCCCCCCCCCCAAAAAATTACTTTGTGTTGGGTACACTATATGGCCATTGTGAAGCACTTTGAGCCCATTGGGAGAGGGGCGCTATTTGAAATTTACTATGTCACCAAGGTGGTGTCTGGAAAGACAAACCATTAACTTGTTCAGGATGTGAATAGCTTCTACCTGACATATAAGAAATGGTGCAATGCTTGCATAAAGGCAATGGAGGACAATACCATCCACATTCAGAGCTTTGGGATGGTTCCAGTCAACAATGCAGCAGACCTTTTGGCTTTAAAACTGCTAATTTACAGATTAATTTACAAGTTCTTCAATGCAAAGAGAATATCAGAGATGCTACTCCACATCCTCACGGGAATCTAGCTGGGAAGCCTGAGCATGAACAGAATTCCCAGATTAATCCGATGAGGGGGAAATGAGAGAAGAATATTCAAGTTTTGGAACGGAAGACAAGCTGGTGAAACGAGTAAAAATGATGATGGGGATAGAAGCGAAAGAGCTTATAAGGAAGCATGACTATGTTCATGAGTTCACATTGAAGGCCAAGAGTCTTTCCAGTGTGCACATCAATCAAGAAATTGATTAGTGAAGAATTGCAGCATACAGACAAAAAAAACCCATCCTTATCGAGAAGGATTATCCAAACGTACTAATTTGATCCAGAGAATGCCAAAATTTTGGATAGTCCTCCAAAAGTAGACATACCAGTAGCAAGGCTATGCCGAAGATCGTCCATTCCTCTAGATGGCTCAAACTTCCGGGATCTAATGGATGAGCGGAATGTGCATTGAGAAGAGTATTCTTGACGGCAAGGACACTGCAATTCAAGTGTGGCATCAGCCTGCATTACCAGGTCATGAAGTGCATGGGTAACCCAAGTAGAAGACGGTTTAAGGGCGTAAGTTTCAAGAGATTTAATCTTTAAACTATTTCTGTTGATTTGTCTGGGTATAGACTACTTTTGTGATGTATCTATGGAGTCTACCTGCCTAACAGCTGAATGTGTAGCTCTGTCAACAGTGTCCCGCACGGCATTATACCTAAAAACGTGGAAAGCAGAACCCGCTTTTAAGAACCAGCGTTGCTCCATGCCATTCGGGGGCTTATTATTGGTCGAAGCAGAATTAGAGAAATTGGACTGGTTGCCGGGTGAGAAGACGAGAGCCTTAGGCCGTGCGTATAGTGCCGGCGATGCGAATTCGACCGAAAACAAACACATTGCCGCCGCGTGCACTTGTATTACACGCGACGTTGCCGTCGCGAAAACCCGCCGTCGGCAAAATTAGATTTTTCAAGGGTCATCGCGTCACGTGACGGCCCTTGAACAAATCAAATTGCGGGAATCCTGCGATGCGGCCGACCGGCGAAAGGTGACGTCACCCATCGTATCGCCATCGGCAGCACTATAAGCGCAGCCTTACCCAAGACCGTAGATCTACTAAGACCCACAGGTTATTTTTTCGTGGCCTAAGGCCTCAAAAAGAACACAGGTCATACAAAAACTTCAGAAAGCGGTCGTCATCCTTCCGGGGTGGGAGGAAAGCAAAGAGGTGGTCCGCAAATGGGAGGAAGACTGACATTTTGCTATGAAGTGGCAGTAGATAACATCATTAGGTCCGTCAACTAATACAAAGAGGTAATTCAATCAAATTCACAGGCAGGCCTGCAAGAAGATTCATCATCAGGCCTTCACCAGTGTGCCTCATCAAAAGAACAGTGAGGGGCAGAATAAAAATTCAAGGGGGATGGGGTGGTAAGTATACAACCACAGCATCAAGAAAAGAACAGATTATACCCTATAAAGTTCATGATTCCCAAAACATCAGATGGATTCAGGTCAGTCTTGGATCTAACATTCATAAATCAGTATGTCCACGGAGTATTTAAAAATGGAGGCATTAAAATGTGTCATGAACATATAAAATCCCCCAGCTTTAATGGCAGCAACAGAGTTAAAAGACTCTTACCTGCATATTTCCATCTGCAATGCTCACCATAAATTATTGGTTTTGCTTCAAGACCCTACCATTTAGCCTGTGATCTGCTCCCAGAGACTTGAGAAATGTAATGGTGGTGGAAGCAATCGGGGAGTAAGGTATATTTGTAGTACTCTATCTGGATGACTGGCTACTAAAAACATCACAAATACTCCTAGAATATCACATCCAGTGTCTACTGGAATTTCTATGGGATCTAGGCTGGGTCATCAATTGGGGAAAAAAGCAAATTGAGACCAACAGAAAGCTTTCAGTACGCTAAGCCATGAGAGTGCCAGGGCTCCTGTCAGCCTCCATAGAAGCAGTTCCATCGGCAAGACTGCATATGCATCTACTCTAGATAAAAGTACTGTGGGAGTGGGACAGAAGTTCAAGGTCACTAGAGAAGTAGTTATATCTGGCAACAGACCAGGACCTATCTGACGTAAATTCACTGGCACACACACATGATTCAGAGGCCACGGCACCAGGCAGAGAGAAAGTTAGAACTAAGGGCAGTCTTCAAAGTGTTGGAAGCTTTCTAAGCCCAGTTGAAAGGCAAGCCTATCCGAGTACATTCAACCAGTGGCGGATTTCCCATTAGGCCCCCCCCACCCCCGTCCATATACAGAGGCCCCGCTCTCTTCCCCACTGATTGCCAGTGGAGAGTTTGTGGCCTCTAAAGTTCTTACCTTTTCCATCATGCCACCCTCCTCCTTCAGCGTTGCAGCATCAAATGGCGTCACTTGACCCCGGCACGTTGCTTGATGCGTCAAATGGCAACGCACCGCCTTGTGACGTTGCAGCGTCAATGCCATGACAGTGAAGAAGGGTGGCATGAAGGAGGAGCGTGGCACAAGGTAAGTGCCTAAGGGCGGCATTTTTGAAAATCTGCCAGTGTAGACAATGTGGCAACAGCCACATATAAATTACCATGGGGGTACAAGAAGCCTAACACTCATGAGAGAGACTATGAAGATACTGTCATGGGCAGAGAACAGCAGTTTATGTCGAAGGAAAGGAGAATGTTAGTCAACAAGCTCTGAGAAACCCCAAACGAGAATATATAGGTATTGTACTGTTTATTTTTTTCACATTGGAAGTAGCTTTGGGCATCTTTATTTTTTGTTGTATACATTTAGCCACGCCCACTAGCACTCCTTTTGACACTTGTATACATATATATTATGTGGTAATAGTAGGGGTTTCTCAGAGCTTGTTGGGTATCTGAGTTTATTAACTGTTTGCAGCTGGTCTCAGCTGTTTTTGGGAGGTTAGTGCCCCCCCTGCCCCCCAGGTTTAAGCTCGCCCCTCCCCACTTTCCAAGTTGGCAGGTCAGTTTTATTTAGCTGGGTTACGACAGATCCAATGTGATCATTCTTCCTGTAATTATACAGCTACATAAGAATTTTAACTCCGGTAGTGTTACGACCTGCTAACGGTCATGCCTTGAAAGTGGCAGCAGGCTTAAGACGCTTTGGCCAAAGGGTTAAACTAAATGACCCTTTTCAAGAGAATATATAGGTATTGCATTTGTATTTTTGTCACATTGGAAGTAGCTTTGGGCATCTTTGTTTGTTTTGTTTTTTTGGATTGTGTCAGTCACCAGGAAATTCTACAGGGAGAATGGTCCCTCCATCAGAGAAGAGAAAATACAAAACTCGGATGGTTATGTTCTCTCTACCAGAAAGACTGTCCGAAACATTTAGATGCGATGATGCGGAAATGGGATTTTATATTATTATTATATATTCCCTCAAGTTCCAATTGACGGAGGTGGCAATCATTCCGTACTGGCCCAGGAGTGCTTGATTTACAGACTTGTTAAACCTACCAGCAGAACCATGCTGGGTACTTCCAAACAGGAAAGGACCCTCGGTCTCGAGGTCCAGTACACCACCCCAACATAAAAAGGCTGAAGTTGACAGCTTGGAAGCTGAAAGGGTAATAATAAGACAATAAGGACTATCTTCACCATTGATAGCGACTCTGTTACAGTCTTGTTAAAGGGTGACCGCCAAGATTTACATGAAAGTCTGGAGAAGATTCCATTGGTGGTCCACAACCAAGAGTAGTAGTCCATAAATAGCTTCCATTAACCTGATCCTGGATTTTTGCAGGATGGTTTCCAGAAAGGACTAAACCCAAACACGTTAAAAGTTCAGATTGGAGCAATCAGGTTGCAGCCAATTGCACATAGGCCTCTGATAAAGAGATTAGTCAAGGCTATTCAGAGCATCAGACATAATGTTAGAGATTGAATTCCAGCGTGGGATTTGAATCTAGTACTACAAATTCCATGCAATGCACCGTTTGAATCTTTGCAGGAAGCCGACATTAGTAATCGGTCATTGGAAACGGCAATCGTAATCTCCGTGACCTCTGCCAGTGATGAGTCCGTGAAATACAGGCCCTTTCAATAAAGGAGCCCTATTTGTCAATCCATGAAGACAAGGTGGTTCTGAGGACAAATCCTCAATTCTTGTCCAAAGGTGTCATCATTCTGTCACACAAATCAGGAGATTGTACTACCTTCAATGGTGTCCACATCCAAAGAATGAGAAAGAAAGGAATCTACATTCACTAGATGTGATGAGCGGTCTGGTGGAACAACTGGGGACAACTCAGGAAGTCAGAAAGCCAGCGCTTCCTGTTTTTTAGGGAAAAACAAAGAGGAGGATTCCAAGAGATGTATCATAAAATGGATCATCCAGACAATAAGCTTGACGTATCAAAGATCCAACATGCAGATACCAACAGGCTTAAAAACGCACTCTACTCGAGCGGTACCGCCTTCCTGGGTGGAGAAAGCACAGGCAGCAGAGCAGATCTGTAGGGCCGCACTTATAGTGCCGGCGACGTCGCACAAAAACAAATACATTGGCGCCGTCGCGTGCGCTTATAGTAAGTGCGACGTGGCGACGCGGATTTCTGCAGCCGGGAATATTTGATTTTCAGGGGCTGTCGCGTCACATGACAGCCTCTGAACCAATCGAGGGCCCGGTCGACCCTCGCCCGCCACTGCAAAGCGAAATACAACTTTCGCTAGCGGCTACGGGTGACGTCACGCGTTCGGTCGCGTCGCCCGTCGCGGACACAATACGCGCGGCCTTAATCGGCTACGAGGAATAATATCCACACCTTTACGAAGCACTATAAAGGTGCTGCACAGCCGCCCCAGGAAGCAGCCTCGGGCAGAAAAGTCTTACATGCTGTAATAGATTAAATTGTTTGATTTCCTGTGCCTACATTTGTTCCCTCCCTTGCTAGTGCTGAAATAAATCCCATGTTGCTGCCAGATGGATGGAAAATGTATTTTCCTTCACTCCATCAGGCAGCACATAGCTTTCCAATACCTAGTGTAACCATCCTTGCCCGGCTCTTAAGGGGTTTACACCAGATAGACTGTTGACACGTCTGTGCGCGGTGCCTCATACCTTGTCATGGTGCTGGATCCGCGCGGGCTGGGCGTAGTTATGCAGAAGTTACAATGAAGGGCGCCAGGAACTTTTGTAGTACAAACTTTATTTGCATCCGTTTAGAAATGCGCCACATACAAGGGCAGGCTTCACATAGACATGAACTGGTGTCAAGCAATACGTGTACTCTGTGCTTCTTCCCTTGGTAACTCCTACACTAGGGAGCTTCTTGGGCTTCTTTAGGATCCCATCCCTTTGGTAGCTCTTACTCATATGAGGTGTTTATATTTGTGTCCTTTAGTAATGTTAGATTGGAAATCTCTTGTATATGTAATCCCAGCAGTTTATAGCAAGCAGCACATGCACACTGCCCCCCGTAGCAGGTTCCTCTCCAAGGGACGTGACTGTGATGAGCCAGTGGAAAGGCTGGTGAAGGAGGAGGGTCTAAGAGTGAGCTTTAATAGGGGGGCAGCCATGAAAGTTGGAGTCAGACCTGCGCAGGCCTGGCAGAGCGAGGCTTGGTCATGAGCCAGCTGCGTGAGGGACCTGCACGTGTCCCACATAGAGGCTGCCGTCGCAGACCGCACGGAGGACAGCCGAAAGAGCTGAATCACCCACCCACAGAGACCCAGAAGGAGAGACTGCCGACAGAGAGGATCCCTCCGACAGGTCATAGGATAAAGTGGTACCAAATCAATCCTTTACGAAGTACAGGCTTGCTACAACAGGTATAACACATGAGCTCCAATGTTGTACCGGTACTTCAAATAGAGGCCTAACCACCTAGGACTTGGGAGGCCTATTACCGATGTAGCCCTATGGTCTGTTGCACTCGCCTCTCCAAATCCCCTGCGGCTGTTTTTATTTTTTTCATCCATGCGCGCGGAGTGCAAGTAAGAAGACTTAATGGCCCATCGGGATTAATACAGCGGGGGTCCCTGCGTCTGAATGGGACTCGTGCTGTGTGAATCTTACCGGGCTGCACCTGTCTGTGAGAATAGACTGAATCAGTCACTCCCTGTGCGCCTATAACAAGCGATCACGGAGCTTTTATAACACAGTATGGAAGCAGGGGGTCTCCGGAGCTGAACTGCATTAATTTCAGCCTCCGGGACCCCCTGTTTCCCGAGTTACCGGCCCCGGTATGGGGTGCCGGTATCTCCCGTGCGTTTAAATGTCCAGGTCACGTGACGCAGGAGATTTAAACAATACTACCTGATTGGCTATCTGCCCTCCCTTTTTGATGATGATGTCATGGGAGACCAGGACTATCACACCAGGACTATCACACCAGGACTATCACACCAGGACTATCACACCAGGACTATCACACCAGGACTATCACACCAGGACTATCACACCAGGGATCAATTCGCCAGACAGAACAACAGAGTTGAAAAAATGGAATTTATTGGAAAAAAAGTATCCACAACTGTTACAAATTTTAAGGCGCGCAGGGAGAGTGATTGAGTCTCACGCTTACTGCGCGTCTCTTACAGACAGGTAGTACGTCTGTACAACACACATTCACCCACTGGGATAGCTGGGGATACCCTGCAGGACTAGATGCAGGGACCTCCCTGACGAGATTTCCCCTGTTCTTATCCCACGCAGTGTCTTCTGGAACAGGACTCCGGGCCTGGCCCCAGCACTGGAACCGACGCCACAGAACAATACTTATCCTGGGACTGAGTCTAAGAACAGGCCCCTCCCCCTCCCCCCTCCCCCAGCTTTTATATACCCCATGGCACAGCATGGCTACATTTAGGGAGGGACATTGGCAGCTGCTCCCATTATGGCCCAGCCCCTGATTTGGTGAGTTTAACAGGCAACATTAAAAGAGAAACATGAAAACAGTTACATGAAAGGTTACACAACATATAGATATAGATAGATAGATATACACACAATACAAATGTGTTACTGACAGGTAGGGGTAAAAGCAGTCACATCTACGCTTACAGACGTCACATCTACGCTTACAGACGTCACACCACTCCAAAAAATGAAAGGCATCACATGGTATTTCTACCAATCCGATTGGGGGCACCTCTAACAGGTGATCGATCGCGCGGCTTGTATTTTAAAAACGCAGTATTGAAGTAGGGGGTGTATACGTGTGTACGTGTTGTGACAAACAGCTTACTCCGGGGCTCCGCCGCTTGTCCGGGACGGTTAGAACACGGTCTTTTAGGGTAGGTTAAAATGAGGAGGCGTCACGTACTGTTCCTTTAAACAGGCTGGGCCTGGTTTATTCAGTCCCAGGCACTGAGACTGCCACAGTGCATACAACAAAACACATCAAAACAAAAGCTACTCACCTGAGCGATAACTTAACTTAGATTTCCCTAACTCAGGGTGGAAGTGGCTTTTCCACTTTCCAACAACAAAACAAGGTACTTTTGCAGACTTAGCCAAATGAACAGAACGATTGAACCTGTGTGGGGAAGAGGCTTCTCCCCACTGTGTTCAGCAGCCTTCCAGGCTCTGGAGAAGAGACAAGAGCAACCAGGAAATCAGTCTTACATACCTGATTTCTAATTAGCATGACAGGTGACAGAAATCAGGCAGCAGACAAACTCTGGTTTGGATCCCTCATCCCTCAGTTCCAGCGCTTGCCAAACTGTGGGATGGAGTGCATGTATTATAAGGCTGCACTCCCAGGCCAGACAGGATAGAAACTGTTCAGTATCCTGGGAGCCCTATATATGGAATTTATTACCATCCCCTGGTTTCTGTCACATATCCTCCCCCCCAGCTCAGACCCAGAGGGATGAGCGACCATGGATATTAGGGAGTGCATCCTTGACAACCCGTCAGCATTGCCATGTTTGTGCCCTGACCTGTGTTCCACAGAAAATTTAAAGGGTTGTAGGCTTAGGAACCACCTGGTCACTCTAGCATTCTTCTCCCTGTTTTTACACATCCAGGTAAGGGGTGCATGATCTGTGACCAACCGGAATTTTCTCCCCAACAGGTAGTATTTGAGCGTCTCTACAGCCCACTTTATTGCGAGACACTCTTTCTCTACTATGGAGTAATTCTTCTCCTGGGGATTTAGTTTCCTACTTAAATATAGGATGGGATGTTCCTCACCTTGAGACTCCTGGGAGAGTACCGCCCCCAGCCCTACCTCAGATGCGTCGGTTTGGACTACGAACTCTTTGGAGAAGTCAGGTGTGACCAACACTGGTTGGGCACAGAGAGCTTCTTTCAGGCTTCTAAAGGCCTGTTCGGTTTCGGGGGACCACTTTACCATAAGCGGTCCTCTTGCTTTTGTGAGGTCGGTTAGTGGGGTTGCCTTAGTTGCAAAATTGGGAATAAACCTTCTATAGTACCCAATTAACCCCAAAAAGGTCCTTACTTGTATTTTTGTAACTGGCCTTGGCCAACCTTGTATCGCCTCCACTTTGAGTGTTTGGGGTTTGAGTAAACCTCTGCCAATAGAATACCCCAGATACTTGGCCTCCTCCAGACCAATGGTGCATTTAGCGGGGTTAGCAGTTAGTCCAGCAGACCGAACTGCGTCGAGCACAGCTTGGACCTTTGGAAGGTGGGATTGCCAATCTTCACTATGGATTACCACATCATCCAGATAGGCAGCAGCATACCGAGCATGTGGTTTTAAAATTTTATCCATCATTCTTTGGAATGTGGCGGGAGCTCCATGTAAGCCAAAAGGCAGCACCCTATACTGAAAGAGGCCATCTGGGGTTGAGAAGGCTGTCTTTTCTTTTGCCCTTTCTGTGAGGGGAACCTGCCAGTACCCTTTTGTTAGGTCTAGGGTTGTGAGATATCGGGCTTTGCCCAGTCTCTCTACAAGTTCATCTACCCTGGGCATAGGATAAGTATCAAATTTTGACACCGCGTTTAGTTTCCGGTAGTCATTACAAAACCTTGTTGTACCATCTGGCTTTGGGACTAAGACTATAGGGCTGTTCCACCCACTTTGGGATTCCTCAATTACGCCTAGTTTTAGCATTTTTTTAACCTCTAAACTTATAGCCTCTCTTTTGGCCTCTGGGATTCGGTACGGTTTAAGGTTAACTCGGACCCCCGGTTCAGAGACTAGGTCATGTTCAATTACGCTAGTTCTACCTGGCTGTGTAGAGAAGATTTCTTTGTTTCTTCTCACTAAATTCTGAACCTCTTGTTTCTGATGAACGGACAGGGTTTCAGCTATGCTAACCTCTGGGTCAGTTTCTTGACTCTCTGACGGACCTGGGGTTACTAGGGTTGACAAGACTTCTCTATCTTTCCAGGGCTTGAGTAGGTTTATATGGTAAATTTGCTCAGGTTTCCTCCTACCTGGCTGTCTTACCTTATAATTTACTTCTCCCACTCTTTCCAAGACCTCATATGGCCCATGCCATTTAGCAAGGAATTTACTTTCCACGGTGGGAACCAGAACTAGTACCCTATCACCTGGAAAAAAAAATCTGACCCTAGCACCCTTATTATACGTATTCCTCTGTGCTTCTTGAGCTTTCTCCATGTGTTCCCTCACTATGGGTAGGACTGCAGCAATGCGGTCCTGCATCTGGGCAACATGCTCTATTACACTTCTGTAAGGGGTAACCTCGTGTTCCCAAGTCTCTTTGGCTATATCCAATAAGCCCCTTGGGTGTCGGCCATACAATAGTTCAAACGGGGAGAAGCCTGTGGATGATTGGGGAACTTCCCTAATGGCAAATAACAGGTACGGTAACAAACAATCCCAGTTTTTCCCATCTTTATCGACCGCCCGGCGTAACATGCTCTTTAAGGTTTTATTGAACCTTTCCACTAAACCATCTGTTTGTGGATGATAGACTGAGGTTCTGAGATGCTTGATTTTTAGGAGTTTACATAACTCTTTTGTTACTTGGGACATAAATGGTGTTCCCTGGTCAGATAGAATCTCTTTAGGAATTCCAACCCGGAAAACAGAACTACCAACTCTTTTGCTATGTTTTTGGCAGAGGTGCTACGTAGGGGAACTGCCTCCGGATATCGGGTAGCATAATCTAATATTACCAATATATGCTGATGTCCCCTAGCAGACTTTATTAGGGGTCCTACTAGATCCATAGCAATCCGGTCAAATGGTACCTCTATTATGGGAAGGGGTACCAATGGGCTACGATACGCTTTGAACGGGCGGTGATCTGACATTCTGGGCATGAGGAGCAATAATTCGTAATTTCTGCCAGAACCCCAGGCCAATAGAAGCTTCGGAGAACCTTTTCCTTTGTCTTTTCCACCCCTAGGTGTCCCCCCAATGGATGACTATGTGCGAGGTGTAACACTACATTACGGAATGTCCGTGGTACCAACAATTGTTTAGTTGTAACTGATTTCCTTTTATCAACCCGATATACTAGGTCGTTCTCTACCTCGAAGTAGGGGTAAGCAAGCGACCTATCTGGTTGGCCAGGAGTACTATTCAGGTCCCGTATATTTCCCCTTGCTACCGCTAATGTGGGGTCCTCCCACTGGGCCTTCTTAAAACTCCCAGGACTGACCTCTAGGTCAGCGAGGGTCTTATCCGGTTCTGGGGTGGTAAGTGTCTGATCAACATCTTGATTTGGGGTATTCCCTACCAAAGTAGTGATGGGGAAGGGAATTTTACAGCACTCCTCCTTTTCCCCCTTCTTATTTGGGCCCTCGTCAACCTCCATTTCTGAAAACGGGAAAGGATTTATTTCTTCTAATACTTCGTTGTGGTCCGCTATTGAACTCTGGGCGCTATTCTGAGCGGGGGACCACATTTTTAGAAAATGGGGAAAGTCGGTCCCTATTAACACATCATGTGCCAGTTTGGGTACAATACCCACCTTGAAATCTAAAGAACCAAACTCTGTTTAAAAAAAAACATCAACAGTGGAATATTCATGATTATCCCCATGTATACAACAAATTGCCATTCTTTGTGAACTGTTTCCCTGTTTCTTCTTAATGGGCAAGAGGTATTCGGACACTAGTGTGACCATGCTCCCAGAGTCCAGAAGTGCCCGAACCCTCTTACCATTAACCTTTACAAATGCCCACAGATGGTTATTCAAGGGGTCCTCTGGGCTAGGGCGCATACATTGGGACAACAGCGAATAAGGTTCCACGCTGTTGCATTGCATGGGCTCATCATTTAGTGGGCAGATTTTTGCTGTGTGGCCCCTCTCATGACAATTTACACATTTAGGTACATAGTCTGTGTCCCACTTAGAGCCTTTTCCCGGCTCCCCATGTTGGCTATTGCCCTTAGTGTGCGAACCACTGTTGCTGGTGCTGCGTGAAGGTGGTCGCCGCTCCTCAGCTCCCCTTAACCCCGGTACCCTTTTACCGTCTCTGGAAGAGTCCTGGAACCTCGGGTAGTGGGGTTGCTCCACGACTGTGGGTTGCGGGTGCTCTTCTGCTGCATTGTACCTTTCTACGAGGGCCACAAGCTCATCCGCATTGTGGGGGTCACTCCGACTGACCCAACGGCGTAAGGCAGAGGGAAGTTTCCTCAAGAACTGGTCCATGACCAACCGTTCCACGATGTGGCTTGCTGAGTTGATCTCGGGTTGTAGCCACTTCCGGGCGAGGTGGATGAGGTCATACATCTGGCTTCGGGTGGCTTTATCCATCGTGAAGGACCATGCGTGAAACCTTTGGGCGCGAACAGCCGTGGTTACGCCGAGGCGGGCGAGGATCTCGAACTTCAATTTTGCATAGACGTTAGCTTCGGCTGGCTCTAGATCAAAGTAAGCCTTCTGGGGTTCGCCGCTTAGGAAGGGTGCGATTAGACCAGCCCACTCAGCTTCTGGCCATCCCTCTCTCTGTGCCGTGCGTTCAAACGTGAGAAGATAGGCTTCCACATCATCCGAGGGTCCCATCTTCTGAAGGTAGTGGCTTGCCCTGGTCATTTTTGGAACTGGGGCTGCCGCTGCCAGTGGAAGGTTACTGATAGTCCCCCTCAGGATCTCGAGTTCCTGCTGTAAGCCCTGAGCGAACCGCTGTTGCTCCTCTCTCAGCAAGCGGTTTGTCCCTTGCTGGTTTGCATTCGCCTGTTGCTGGATTGCATTAGTCTCTTGCTGGTTTGTATTAGTCTCTTGCTGGGCTATTAACAGCTGTCGCTGGGTTTCACTCGCCTGTTGCTGAGCTTCATTCGCGTCTTTCTGGACAGCGACATTGCGTACCAGCGCACTCACCACGTCTTCCATCTTGTTTGGAGAGAGAGGGAAAAAAAACCTTTTTTTTTTTTTTTTCTTTAAAGTTCTTTAACCCGCAGACCTTTTAGTGTTCTGCCCGCATTCTCCACCATATGTGACAAACGGCTTACTCCGGGGCTCTGCCGCTTGTCCGGGACGGTTAGAACACGGTCTTTTAGGGTAGGTTAAATGATGAGGCGTCACGTACTGTTCCTTTAAACAGGCTGTGCCTGGTTTATTCAGTCCCAGGCACTGAGACTGCCACAGTGCATACAACAAAACACATCAAAACAAAAACTGCTCACCTGAGCGATAACTTAACTTAGATTTCCCTAACTCAGGGTGGAAGTGGCTTTTCCACTTTCCAACAACAAAACAAGGTACTTTTGCAGACTTAGCAAAATGAACAGAACCTGTGTGGGGAAGAGGCTTCTCCCCACTGTGTTCAGCAG